>NC_090266.1:259230389-259534793 GCF_040414725.1 Anabrus simplex
CACTATTGTTGATCTTCAGTAGTGTCCTCTAGAAGAGAAAGTTCACACTTCTTACTTCAAGCAAAACAAAAACACATCAAAAATGACACAGTTCAAAAACTCAAAATTTTCCACGTGGTGACATCTTCTGAGAAGGTAGCGAATTAATAGCGTATATAAAGTTCAGACTTCCTCCAGCAGAGGAGTTTCAACTGGCGCAAATTTTAAATTAGCGGCGTGGAGGTGTACCGCCCGGTACAATAATAATAATAATAATAATAATAATAATAATAATAATAATAATAATACGCATGTAAATATAAAAATAATCTGGCCAATTAATTAGATTTAAGTGCTGTGCTTCAGACATAATTTGTTGAATCGAACGTGATAAGCGTTGATTTATTTCTATTTCTACTGTGACAGATGATTTGTATGATATGTTTGTGTATGCAATTATTGGAGGCGATGTGAAATAGCATATCTTGGATTCTGTACTGTCCAAATGGGTTATTGAGACTTCGTGAATTTTCTATTATGAAGCACAGGTAATACTTAAATAATTGAGGCAATCTTATTCATGTAATGAATGATGCTTACGATATCTTCTTAAAATAATTATATACGGTGTGGATTGCACATTTTAGGATGGATATCACGACTATCTTCTTGTCACATGTGCTATTTGTAAATAAATTCTTCGTGACAATATTTAAAGCCACAGTCGTACGGTGTTTCTTAACGAGTAATGATGTGGTATGTCAGTCACAATCCACTAACATTTCGACTTATTTAGGGCCGGTTCTACCACCTATGGGTAAAGTAGCGCGTAACTCGCCCTCCGCGTAAAATTATATTTCAGTTCGACCACTCCCAGGTAGCACTATCGGTAGCATAAATCGTAGTTACCCGGCGCGTAAATTATCGGCCACTTCGAGGGCCCGATAAGACTTTACCTGCCGGGCGTGTCTTGTGAGCTGAACAGTATTAGCTGTATTTCTGGTGACATACAGCTTAAATTAGCTTAGTATATTGATAAAAGCATGATACCATGACAGTGATCGATATTGTATTGCAGAATTTTGAACACGAGTTGCAACGGTCACACCAGCCTCTCGCATCGACGGCATGGAGGACACATTTTATACGTCAAGCTTTCACAAAGAAACTCTACAAGGATATAAAATCCTAACCTATTTGGAAATCTCAAATGGGCTATAATTTTATAATTTCAATTTTTCAGTTTTCAGACACCAGGTAGTTAGTAGAGTATATGTATCTCAACAAAAATGTTCTCGTAGCGTAATGGCTAACGCGCTCGCTACGTAATATGAGATATGCAAGTTTTCATTATGCCGAATATTTTCTATTTTCATTATTGGTGTTTTATACATCTGTATGCCTCTTCATACGTTCTTTTGTTAATGATATATTTCATTGAAATGTTTAATCACAATATTATGTCTACTAGGAAAATTCTTTATATGTGTGCTACTTATAGAAAGTTATGTTCTGATTAATTCCAATCATCATTATAGCAGTAAAGCATATAGCATATAGGACGGTCACCCAGGTAGCAGATTCCCTGTCAGTTGTTTACCTATCTTCTCGTAAATTATTTCAAAGAAATTGGAAACTATTCCATTCCCGAATTCCTCTTCCTATGGATGGATATTTACCCCGATTAGTTCTTTACATTTACAGTATCATCCAACTTTATCATAATCAAGTTAAGCATTAGAATGAAATGCATTAACGGTAAATGGAAGCATGTGGAACTAAACGAGGTCACAGAGCTAGTTGCAAATAGAGGATCGTGGAGATACTTAATTCACAGAAGCCTGCAGATAGAATGCTCAAAGGTAATAAGTCTATAAGGAAGATTTGTGTATATGCTTATATGAAAGCGCGTAAAAGATTTAGGAACAACGACAGGGAACGAAAATAAATTTTCAAAATGTAAATTAGAAAGACTAAGAGAACCTGCGTACCTTCTATTACGGAGCGAGCGACTTGACCAATCTACTCCGAGAACACTTTCCAAAACGCTGCCTTACATGACAGGTTATAACTGGCGTAAGAAAATGTAATCTCGATATTTTAATCCCAATTAGGTATTGATTTTGAAGCTCATATTAAAAATCACGGAAGTCTTATTAGGCTTTTTGGTAGTAATCAGCAGATGCAAGGACAGTAAAATAAGACGATTGAAATGAGCTTCATACATCTAACGAGAGATAGCACCTCACTCGAAAGCGGGAAGTCGTTAAAAATTAGTCTAGCCAACCCCGTATATCTGTGTCTAGCTCCGGGTAGCTACCTAGCGCTTGCGCGGAGGTGGTTGCACGCAAGCCAAAGTACCAGCTAATTTACACCCCCAAGTAGTTTACCTCCCGCGCAGCTGTCAGCCAGTTTACCAGCAGATGGTCGATCCGGCCCTTAGACTACTGAACAATTATGAATAGACTGCACCTCTTCTGTGTAAATTTAACGCAATGCCGTTTTTCGTTATCTTACAATATTATAATAACAGTCATGAATTTTGAACTAAGATTTAAAGTCGTGGATACTCAATTTTGGAAAATAGCATTGCATGGATGGGTAGTTCTAGTTAGTTTGTGTACTATTTACAGATACCCCCATAAGTATTCGTACACCTGTGCTAACGAATGGTGTGTATCATTGAGTGAGCTGCTATTCGATACTTGTTGGGGCTCGAGTAATAGGATGATGGCATTACAAGACAACACAATCCTTCATTTTTATGCAACTAAGATTTGAACAAAACTTGTATATCTACAATCTCTAGTATTAAAGAAATTATGTCATCAAACACAAAGGGTTATCGTGTCACAAGTATTCGTACACGTACTATGATTGTTTGTTGTGAACGAACTGAATGCAGTCTCTCTGCGGGTTTTGAATACCTTTTTGGGTTTCCCTTCGCTTTAATGTCAGCTTGAAGACGTAGTGAAATTGATTGTTTTTTCATTACCTCATTGGAAATAGATGACCATTCTTCCTGCAAAGCCGTTACCATGGTAGCCTTTCTTGTAATTTGCCATTTCCGTTTCCTGGTCTCCAAAATGCTCCATAACTGCTCAGTTGAATTAATATTCAGGGATTGAGGAGGAGTATCAAACTGTTTTGGAACATTATATGACAGCCATAGTCTTGTATTATGGGCAATATGTTTAGGAACGCTGTCTTGTTGGAACAAGAAGTCATTTGAGGTTCATTTGTTCGGTACTGGCAGCCAGATTTGTTTTTAAAATGTTAATATAAAGTTTTTGATCCATTATACCGTCTATAATATGAAGCACTCATTAGTGATGGGTTGCGACTGGAATCTCGAGGAATCGATTCCATATGCCCGCGGAATCGGGTACCCGATTCCGGAATCTATTCCGAGGGAACTAGTAGCACCATCTATGATGCAGGTACGTTAACACGTGCAGCACGAATGTGTTCTGTTATGTGAGTTCGTTCTGGTTTATAACCAAGACACTTTACAAGCCAAGCCATAGTGTCCTGGAGTTATATACTCTAATGCGATTGTAATTTGATCAGAAAATATGATTCTCTGTTTGAAACTATTCAAATTGTAGGGATTGTCAACAAATCAAAACTTGCAGGGGGTTTGTGACGTAACATAATACTATTTCAACAAAATACAATTTTACTAACGAGACAACCTTAACCAAGGTTAAGCAGTGATGAAAACAAAAATAGCAATTCTAAGCGTTTCTCGTAACATTTAGCAGTAGCATGAAATGTTCTTTTTCTACCACCTTTCCCACACCTGTGCGGTCGCGGGTGCGAACGGCATAGCACATGTGGATTTGGCCCTGTTTTACAACCGAATGCCCTTCCTGACGCCAACCCTATATGGAGGGATGTAATCACTAGTTTTCCTGTGGTAGTTGGTAGTATAGTGTGTTGTCCGAATATGAAGAGGAAAGTGTTGGGACAAACACACACCTTGTCCCCGGGCCAAAAGAGCTAATCAGAGCCGATTAAAATTCCCCACGCAGCCGGGAATCGAACCCGGGACCCTCTGAATTCAAGGCCTCAACGCTGACTATTCGCCAACGAGTCTGACAGTAGTTCGAAATGTTCATTGCAAATTACACGTAACGGAAGACAGGTATGCTACGAAACAAGTTCTGTACTTATAAAAAATGCGACTTAATTCCAGATTTTATACGTTTATACTAGCGATATCTTAAAACCACATTAGAAAAATACAGTATAAGCATAAATAACAATGCCGATTGCTACACCCAGTGTCGAAATGTGTAATGTGACTTCCAGACTACCAGGTTAAATTGTTATTTCATTATTATATGGCGTAATTCATGTGTCTGTGCGACGTAAAATAAATTGCAAAAAAAAATAATAATAATAATAAAATAAAAAAAATTCATGACACCCATTAAGACCTAGCAATCTACGTCCAAGTGTCGAACATGATGGAGGTAGTGAACTGTCTGGGGGCGCGTATCAGCTAGTGGACCAGGAGAGTTGACTTATTGATGGGACCATGGATCAACATGTGTATCTAAATATACGACTTTGTACTTAAAAGCCTGGAATACTTGATAGATTTAAATATTACCAAGGTAACGATCCGAAGCACAAAGCTCAAAGTACGGATGTGGCTGCTGTATAATTGCCCGAAAATACTCGAGACACCTCCACAGTTCTTTCTTCTTTCTTAATATGCTTATCCTCCAGGGTTGGTTTTTCCCTCTGACTCGGTGATCCCTCCTCTACTGCCTCAAGGGCAGTGTCCTGGAGCGTGAGACATTGGGTCGGGGGATACAACTGGGGAGGATGACCAGTACCTCGCCCCGGCGGCCTCACTTGCTATGCTGAACAGTGGCCTTGCGAGGGAGTGGGAAGATTGGAAGGGGTAGACAAGGAAGAGGGAAGGAAGCGGCCGTGGCATTAAGTTAGGTACCATCCCGGCATTTGCCTGCAGAAGTGGGAAACCATGGTAAACCACTTCCAGGACGGCTGAGGTGGAAATCGAACCCACCTCTACTCAGTTGACCTCCCGAGGCTGAGTGGACCCCTTTTCTCTCGTACCACTTTTCAAATTTCGTGGCAGAGCCGGGAATCGAACCCGGGCCTTCGGGGGTGGCAGCTAATCACACTAACCACTACATCACAGAGGCGGACTACCTCCACAATTACCAGACTTAAATGTGATAGAAAATCTATGGCATTACTTGGAAGTAGCGATAAGAAAACACCAGATTTCGAGCAAAGATGATGTGAAAATGGCTGTGTGAAGAATGGAAGATAACAGATCCATCCTATTGCGAAAAGTCGGTGCAATCTATGCCTAACTGTTTAAGAGTTGTGAAAAGTGCTAATGGGTATCCTACAAAGTATTGACTGTTAAAAACATTGTGTTACTGGTGATCGCTCGGGAACTAATTGGTGGATGAGTTTTACTGTGACTTGTTTCATGCATGTTTAAGAATAATGTATTAATTTTCTTTGTAACTATAAGAAATAGGAGTTGATTTACTTTGTACCTTAGTACAGAAATGTATATTTGTTAAACCAGAACCAAGACTAAAATAAAGTAATAGTTGTATTTTTTGTTGAATCCAAATATACAAGCTTTCCTCTAGTTTATGAGTTTCATTTTGACTCGCTGTATTTTTTTGCTTCTACCGTTGAGCTAGTAAATATATGGAAGTAGTGTCTTTTTACTTTGTGACTCAAAGTGCTATAACGGGCACAGTGAGTGAGTGAGTGAGTGTGTGTGTGTGTGTGTGTGTGTGTGTGTGTGTGTGTGTGTGTGTGTGTGTGTACTCGCCATACACGTGTTTTGGAATGCTCCCGACGGCAGTAGTTGGTCCTCTAATTCGCGCCGATTACGATCATGGGATTTATTCCATCTTCCGACACAACTTTTGTTACGAGTAAAACACTATTTTACTGGACTAATTTAACACATATATACTGTATATATATAAAATAACTTGTCCTGACTGACTGACTGATTCATCATCGCCGAGCCAAAACTACCAAACATAAAGAAATGAAATTTTGGGAATGTATTCATATTAAGATGCAGGTGCTCGCTAAGAGAGGATTTTTGGATATTCCGTCGCTAAGAGGGTGAAAAGGGGGGTGAAGTTTTAAAATGAGTGCATCTATATCTCAAAACTTTAAAAGTTTACAGATGTAAAAATTAGTATTTAGAATCTTCATTAAAAATAAAGAAACACATATTTTTTGTTTTCGAGAAATCCCAATAGGAGGGGTGAAAAGGGTTGAAAGAGTGGTTGAATGCCTTTAATGAGGATACTTATATCTCAGAAACTGAAGATATTACAGACCTGAAAATTGGGTGTTTGAGATCTCCTTTAAAAATAAAGAAACGCATAATATTTTGTTTTTGGAAAATCCATTTAATTGGGGGGGGGTGAAATGGGGGTGAATTTTTAAAATGAATGTATCTATATCTCAAAACTTTTAAAGTTTATAGATGTATAAATTGGTATTTAGAACCTCCTTTAATAATAAACAGACATGTATTTTTGTTTTCGGAAAATCCCAATAGGAAGGATGGAAAAGGGTGAAAAAGTGGTTGAATGCCTTTAACAAGGGTACTTATATTTCAGAACCTGAAGATATTACAGACCTGAAAATTGGTATTTGGGAACTACTTTAAAAATAAAGAAACGGGTATTTTTTCGTTTTTTGAAAATCCAAATAATGGGGGGTGAAGAGGGGGGGTGAATTTTATAATGAGTGTGTGTACATCTTAAAACTTTAAAAGTTTACAGATGTAAAAATTGATATTTAGAATCTCCTTTAAAAATAAAGGAACACTCATTTTTTTGTTTTCTCTAAATCCCAGTAGTAGGGGTGTAAAACGGTGAATAATGGGTTGAATGCCTTTAATGAGGATACATATATCTCAGAAATTGAAGATATTGCAGAACTGAAAATTTGTGTACGGGATCTCCTTTAAAAATAAAGAAACACGTATTTTTTGGTTTTTGGAAAATCCAATTAATGGCGGTTAAACAGGAGTGACAAATTGGGGTGAAATTTTTGAAAGACTATATCTACAGAATATCTGAGAAACGTAAAATGTTAGACGTAAAAAGTGGGTATTTGGAATTTCCTGTAAATGTAAAGAAACATAGGTGATTTGTTTTTGGAAACTCCACTTAAGGGGAACTAAAAAGGGGTGAAATTTTAAAATGAGAATTTCTACAGTATATCTAAAAAAACTTAACATGTTACAGAAGTGAAAAATGGTAATTTTTTATCTCTATTAAAAATAAGGGAACGTGTATTTTTAGTTTTCGGAAATACCACTAGGGTGGACGGAGGGGGGTGTAAACGTGACTGAAAATGGTGTTGAATTATTTTAATTAGGCTACAGATATCTCAAAAATGAAGATGTTACAGACGTAAAATTTAATATTTGGAATCTGCTTTAAAAGTAAAGAAACACATATTCTCGGAAAATCCAATGAAAAGGGGGGGGGGGGTGAAAGAATTGAAAAATTAATTGATTTAATTGTATGAGAATACATACATCTAATAAAAACTAAAGTTATTACAGACGTGGAAATTGATATTTGGATTTCCTTTAAAAACAAAGAAAAACGCGTTTGGGGGAAGGGGAAACCATCTTGGTGGTGGGGGGAGCGGGAGTGAAGAGGAGTTGAATTCCTTTCATGAGGACACATAAATCCAGAACTGAAGAAGTTAGAGTAGTGATAATTGGTATTTAGAAGATCCTTTACTACTGTATTAAAGAAACAAGTATTTTTTTGCCGGAAAATTCACTTAGCGGGGAGGAGTGTGAAAGGAAGTTAAAAAGGTTAATTACTTTTATGGGGATACTTATATCTCAAAACTGAAGGTAATAGACGTGAACATTAGTGTTTGTAATCTCCTTTAAACATAAAGAAACACTCCTTTTAATTTTTGTTTGGGGGGGGGGATAAACTTAACGGCGATGGGTGTAAAAGGAGGTGAGACCAATTAATTTTACTGTTCATAATGTACTTATAAGGAGCCTCCGTTGCTCAGGCGGATGCGCGCCGGCCTCTCACAGCTGGGTTCCGTGGTTCAAATCCCGGTCACTCCATGTGATATTCGTGCTGGACAAAACGGAGGCGAGACAGGTTTTTCGCCGGATACTCCAGTTTTCCCTCTCATCATTCATTCCAGCAACACTGTCCAATATTTAATTTCATTTGTCATTCATCGATCATTGCCCCAGAGGAGTGCTTCGGCAGCCGGCACAGTTCTTATTGTCGCTGCTAGATGGGGTTTTATTCATTCCATTACTGACCCTTTCGAATGACTGGAAACAGGCTGTAGATTTTCGATGTACTTATTCTGATCATAAACCGCTCATTTTTAATCTTTCCTGGATTCGTTTTCATCAGCCATCTTTTCCTTCGGAGAACGTTCTTAGATTACAGTAAATTCTCCTGGCATATAAATAAAAATTTAAACACATTTGAAATAAACGATAGGAATGCGATTGACCGTCAAATTGTTCACCTCTATAATAAGGTTAATAATGCACGGAAGTACGTCATTCGTATCACCAGAAATCCCGCACACTTGCCTACGCGCGACAATGGTGCTGGTCACATTATCAACAATGACAATGGCAGCAGATGTAATTTCCCGACAAGTAACGGTCTTACATCTTGCTGTGGGGTCCGGAACATATAATAATAATAATAATAATAATAATAATAATAATAATAATAATAATAATAATAATAATAATAATAATAATAATAATAATAATCTGGACCGTCGTCAAATGTGCGGACCGCGCTGGAAATGGGTCCTGGACGCGTAATGGCAAAGAATGCAGTGCAGCCGCGGGTTCAGTACCGCCAAGGCACCCAAGACGACACCACGCCGGATCTCCTGAAGGATTTGATCCATATTAAAAATGCTTATAGGAAAAGATGGCAAAGATTTAGCGACCCAACTGACCGGGTGGAATACCTGGACCTAGCCCGAGAAGTACGAAATTGATTGCTGGAAAGAAAGATTGAAAAATGGGCGGAAACTTGCCGTAATCTATTAGAAAACCAGTCAGATCGCGAATTTTGGCGGATTATGTATCTAAAACAATAACCATTCAATTATAAATGTCAGTATAATACCGTAGCGAAGCACGGGTATCTTGCTAGTATATATATATGAAAAGACAGTAACGTTGAACCAATTCAACTGCTACTTAACACTCCCAAGACTATACGGGAACAACAAATTATTCGCTGCGAGCCTGCTTTTGTGTACCTGGTGATGAAGTTCAAGTATCTCCGGGGTGCGGCCAGAATATGAACATTCTAATTTCGCCTTCCAGAACATCTACGGAGACATCAGACGAGAAGCACAATACAAGCAGAGGCAGTCGCATACCTTCCAGCCAACCGAGAACCCCTCAGCCCGACTATTTCATACCTTCCAGAAACTACCATAGGGGACTTCCAGAAGGCTGGCAGTCGCACGAGAAAGTAACAAATTTGACTTCCTCGTACAAATAATGTAAGGTCCCACTAACTACATCTGCGGTTTTCGGAGACGCCGAAGTCGCGGAATTTCGTCACGCGTAACTTCCTTTACATGCCAGTAAATAAACTGACACGAGGATAACGTATCTGAGCACCTTCTAATACCATGAGATTGAACCGTGATCGAACCCACCAACTCCTTGTACACATAGCCTATGGTATAGGGCCGTGAGCTCTAGTAAAAATTGTTATGATGTCCTGGAAGACTAGTCTCCAACATTATTATTATTATTATTATTATTATTATTATTATTATTATTATTATTATTATTATTTACGACGTGGTAATTTTACCGACACTAGGCTGCCGAATTTGACCACCTTCAAATACCACCGGATCGTACCGGGATCGAACCCGCCAACTTTGACTCTGAAAGCTACCTTCACTTCTCATTATGTTGTTCTCAATCCTCTTACACCTCATTCTCACAAACTCTCTTGTAAACCTGAAATGTTGAAATTTATTTAGCCACAATGTACCTTTCGGATCTCTAGCTCTCTGCCAAATACTGCAAATGGTAGGCCTATGTCTGAGTTTCAAGGTAAATGCAGGAGTCGCTAGTTGAGAGAAACCTCCAAGTTACGTGATATATTAATTTTATGCTATCAGGGGATGTTCTGTGTTATGCAATTATTTTATTGGCATTGAATGAACTAGTTCTTTCCAATAATTAGCTACTAAGCAATACACTTCTCGACGCGAGTGAAACCGTATAATCATAATGAAATGTTGTAAGTCTGAGTCAATGGAATTTTTTTAAGGTTCGCGATCGTTACCGTAAGTTTTGTTCCAGGTATTATAATAAAAATTTGAACTTCCCAAAACGCTCTCCCCTCCCCCAAACAAATATTTTGTTACACAGGTTAGTCTAACACCCATTAACCTTTCCTTTCAATGTAGTTACGTACTTCAAGTTTGTAACGCTGAATAGTATGAAACTGCTAGTCCCAGAATTAAGAGGCACGTCAAAGATAAGGAAGATAACAGACATACACCGGAAATATCAAGCTACGTATCCCGTACTATCTGAGGGCACTCCAGAGCCCGTAACAGGGCGTTGCTGATTTCATTACAGTATATAAAAACTAATGTTTTAATTTCATCTAGGGTTTTGAGAAATATTGTTGTAATTAGCCCATACATTTACTGTGCGAGAGAATTCTGTTCCCGAAATCTGTGTCATCGACTGATTTGATTAACTGATCACTTAATTAAAACTCGAGTCGAGAACAAAACTGCTGTGGCCTTGAGAATGATATTATACAAATATATCCCTCGAGTTAAAATGGAGAATCAATTCATGAGTGACAGACAATGGGATTCGAACCCAGCATCATTTGCGGTCAATGAGTAATCGCCACCGTGAGAAATCATTTTTATTATAAGGGCTGAAAGTTAGGTTTTACGTATGAGTTTAGATGTTTACGGCCGGTTTCAAAGAACTTGGAAATTTGTGGTCAGAAAGCGACCTATTGTCGAAAGGGAATGAATCAGGAAATGAAGAGCAATAATTAAATGGCAATACGTCCAATTATAATTTTACCATCCGCAGCCCAGTACTCGCTACATTCAGCAGTGCGCGAAACGACTGTCGTTTGTTTACACGCTCGGGAAGGATGTTGTCAAGCTGTGCTCAGTGCTGACAACCTCTGTACTTAGGAACTAATGAGTGAGTGGTGCTTCGATAGCTGGTGGTGGTGATTATCGTTACACGATTGGTCTGGACTGGTTCTTGCTGTGCGGACGTTAGGACAAGACCATTGGTCTGGATGGTTAGAATCCGCGAAGCGGCTCTAGGCCTTTAGTTTCGTGTGGAAACACTTGCATGGTGTTTTTGTTTGTGCTTTTATTCAGCCGGGGTTGGCAACGCAATGCATTTATCAGCTTTGATGGCAATGACGTCACATTCTGTTCACGTTGACCAATGAGAATGCATGTAGCTACTTTAGCCATGGCCGATGGCGGGTGCTGCACTTTATTAGGTTATAAAAGTAAATGTACTTCTGGGGGCGGGATGGTGGGTTCCTACACATCGTAATGAACACATCTCTCCTCTAAACGGAATTCCAAGTATGATTCGCATTATTTTCGCTTCCTTATAATGTTAAACTCTGGGCTGCGGAAGGTAAAATTATACCCACGTCCATATTGTCAGACTGTTCAGTGTCACAACGGACGGACCAGGAACACGAAAGTGCGGCTGTATAACGAGGGGTATTTAAAAATGGCGCGGTGATGAGCAAACTCCTGTACCAAGGTGTAATTTGAGAAGAAAAACTGTTATGCCTGTACGGTGCCGAGTAAGTTACTACGTCATAGGCGCATAAAACACAGGGGTACCCGACGTCTCCCGCATCATTGGCAACGTGTTGTGGACAATCACTCGGCATTATAAACACATTACACAGAACCTTACGCTCCCCACTGCTATGTATACAGGGAGTATCAGTCATGTTATAAACTTTCAGGGATGATGGAGGACGGCAAATGTATCCATTTGAGATACGGAACTGTAGTTAGTCAAAAGTTATTAATAATCCAAGTTGTTTAACATCCGTCCGTTCTTATCAGACGCCGGGATGTCGGAATTTCGTCCCGCAGCAGTTCCTTAACGTGCCGGAAGCTAACGACATGGGGCTGTCACCTTTAAAGTCAACGACCTCAGTTGGTTTTGAACCGTTAACTTCGCAATTAAAAGTTAAAGCAAGAATCGGTCTGATACCTACGAATGTACTGTACACTACATGTGCTAAGTGTACACTAGGGGAGACAATCCCGACGAGCAGAAGAGGTTAGGATAATAACTCATCGACTCGTATGCAGATGGCATGTGGATGCACTGCACTGACGTGATCGGTGTGCGATGTCTATACTGTAGGCTTCGGTCTATGTTTACGGGTTGAAGTGGTACGTTGATCAGACCTATCCAAATGGAGTTGAACCCGGTTACGTAACTTGCAGGTATGGTGTTCGCGTATGGGCAAGCAAATGGAAGCAGCAGCGAAGTCGAACGGCTGTACGGACCAAATATCCATGAAGAAGACATCTAGCTCACACCATGTTTTCACGACGGTTCCAACGATTAAGTGAAACAGGGCATTTGGTATAACAGTACAACGACGAGGGCGATGAATTACACGACTCCCGAATTAGAACAAGCAGTGCTTACTCGCGTGGATGAGGCGCCTGCAATGACCACTCTAGCAGTTGCACGTGAAATGAATGTTTCGCATATGATTGTGTGGCCAGTATTACGTGAAACGCAGCTACACCTCTTATCCACAGAAAGTGCAGGCTTTGATTTGTGCGGACTTCGCACCTTGAGTCGTGATCAGCCAATGGGTCTTGCAGTGCCTTGCAGTCGATCCTCACTTTCCTGCGTATGTGCTTTTCACAGATAAAGCCTGTTTCACCAGAAACGGAATGCTTAAGTCACAATAGTTATGTTTGGGGCGATGAGAATTCCCACGCTATAGTAATGAAGAGACATCAGCACAAACGTTCAATCAACGTGTGGGCCGGCATAGTAAATGATTAAGTATTAGGCCCGTTTCTTCTTCCTTCCCGCCAAAATGCAGCAGTGTATACAGTGGTGCAAAGAGATGCACTACCCACATTTCTGGAAACATCCCACTTGGCCTTCGTCAACGGATGTGGTTCCAACATGGAGCCCCACCCCACTGTGGACTGAGGGTTCGTGAACACCTGGATCAGACATTCCCTGCAAAGTGGATGGAAGAGGAGGTCCTGTTTCGTGGCCCGCTCGTTCACGTGATCTCACCCCACTTGATTTCTTCTTGTGAGGCCATGTGAAAAGCCTTGTGTATGAGAGTCCTGTCGAGACTGAAGAGGATGTCTTGGGGAAGAATAATCGCTGCCTGCGACGCTGTTCAAACGACACCGGGGATATCCCAACGGGTACGACAGAACTTTTGTGCGACGATGCCATGCCTGCATTGACTCAGGGGGACGCCATTTCGAACATTTGCTGTAAATGGAGTAGCTTGTGAAACTCGTGCAGGTAAAGGGACTTAAATGAGTAGAATTTTGCTGAACTTTTAACTATCGCTTCCGGAATATGGTTCCTTACCTCAAATCGATCCATTTGCCGTCCTCCATCATCCCTGAAAGTTGATAACATCACCACGGATACACACTGTATATTTACATTTGCCTCAGATCCTGCATTCGGGCGAAGTAGTAGTTGCCAAGATTTACGCCGTAACCCTCGTGAACTTATATCTGTAAAATTCACCAAGCTGGTACAACTTTTCAATGACACGAGCAACTGAATACCTGTAGCGCCCACTCTCAACCGGATAATGGATGGATCGACCGACTCCACAACAAACCGGAAGCTATGGAGTGACGTGCAGGTCCATGACTACTCTCATAATGCACGGAGGTTGGTCGGAATAGATTCCAGGGCATGCATATTCCTCGCGACAGCACCCCAGTTGTGCCCAATAGGATGAAGACCGGATGATTTTGGGAGCTAGGCAATCGTCCTCATATTCGTGGAGTGTTCAACGAACGAACTGGTCACGATTCGGGAGCGAGGGGCTGGTGCATGTCTTGATGTAGGTACAGGTTTCCTTCAGGATACTGGAGGCGAACAAATGGGCGGACAATATCTAACAACAGGTTTCTGTTTAGTTTGGCGGTGAGGGATATTGGCTGGTGTACCAGTGACCCCATTTCATCCCGTGTGAACAGGCCCCATACGAGGATACCATCACCACCACCTGCCTGAATTCTACCCTGCTGGTAACAGGGCTCCTTTGCCTCATGTGCTTGGCGACGCACTCGTACCCTACATTCGGTGTGTACTAACTGGTACCGCGACCCATCAGTCCAGGATACTTTTTACCATGTTTCGATGTTCCAATGGCGGTATTCCCTTGCCCATGTCAATTGATGTGTCTCGTGATAAGCGATAAGCAAGATTTACGCTGGTGGGACGGTGACGTCTGTATCTTACTGCGAGAAGATATTTCTGGATGGTATGGTTGCTGACACTTCGTTGTTGTCCAGCACTGATTTGGCGAATAATCTGATGCATTGCGACTCGTCTCTCCACTCTTACCATATGAGCTAGCCTACGGCGACCCCTGTCAAAAACATTGCACAGCGCGGCATTTCACCCTGGCGGCAGTGGTTTTGCCTGAATCCACGTACTCAGGGTACACTCTTGATACGTCTGACGTGACAAGTCATGTGCCTGCATGGCTTCGGAGATAGTATAACGCACACTTATGGCACCGAAAGTCTGGTTGTGATCAAATGCGCCAAGATCTCTTGTCTTACCCAGCCTTGACTGAAGTGTTAGTCACACAGCCAGTACGAGGCCTCACGACATTGTGGTAACCTTCTACGCCATACTATTATATTTAACGGGCTGACTTCAGCGTCACTTCGCCAAAACTGCTGCAACCTCTAATTCAATTGCTCATCGGTGCATTATGAATTTAAAGTGCTATGGTTTGTACCCGTAATTGATTCACGCATAAAAGGTCTAGGAATGCTTATAACAACCACGTGTTTAAAGAGTTTGACAGCCTTACTACATGATCTTCGAACCACGTCAATGTTGGAGAACATGTTGTACATCATTCTATGCAATGCATCTGAAAAGGTAGAGGAATGCAAACTTAGAATGCACATTGCGACTTTAAAAAAAAGTCTTGGTAACCACGGTCAAAGCAACATCCAGAAGTAGCCTACATACTAGCGAGGTGCTGATACACGTGCTACTGAGAAATACCAGACAGAGTGCTATTAGGTAAATGGACGGTTTTATTAGCGCAGCAAAGGTCACTGAAAATGTGAGTTAATAGTTTACAGTAGAATATGAACTGCCAACGCAGAGATTATTTGTGTAAATAATTGAGATTCTAGAGCTTTCTTCGTATGTGAAAAAAAATGAATATTACGTCGTAGAACATCCTAATGAAAGTACACGTGTGATAAAGCATCCATAGTATATTTTGTGAATCGTGCTATATTTCCACAATTTCTAGAATGATTATCTTTTTGTTTGGAATGAAGTGTTAATCACCAAAATCTTTTCGAGGAAAAAGTGAATTTGTTGAGTGGAGTGCGACGGATTAGGAACTTCGAGATTCAACAATACATCTTTACAATAACCAACGCAGGACCAGCATAAAAACGAAAATGGATGTTCCAGATCAACGCACGTTTTATTTCAACGTCGTGATGGTCATTTAAGACCCTGGAGGGAGAGTCTAATGATAATATATGTCGCAGGTGATTCCAGAACACCAATCATGGCACATGTAATTTGAGATCCACATTAACCGCATACTGTGACATCAGACATGTACGACAAGCAATTCACATATTCTCATTGTAATGTGGAAATCGTGACATCATTCAGAAACCAGCATACGTTTATTTTAAGGTTTATTTTAATTGTAAGTCATGATGTAAAGCACGAGATACACCTTGGACTATTCTAGTTTAATCCAGAACAACTTGTTCTATTGCCGAACATCAAGAACAGTGTTAGTTGTGTAATTATTTCTACGTACTTTGGTTAGCTTGAATCATCACGATTTGCTTAAAAGGAAATTTAGAGAGAAAGATACGTTTCTCGGGCATTAACTTTGGATCAAAAGGTGTATTTTGAATAACCATTTGTAAATATTTGTAATAATTAATGGGAAGTGGAATGTATCACATTCTTGTAGTGAAAATGAATTCATTGAGTTATTCATGGTAAAGAAAAGTTTCAGATAATTTGTTGATAGAGTTTAAGGTAAATTGCTATTTTGTGAAGCATTAGGAGAGTAATTTTTCATAATTCCTGGCAGATTAATGGCTTATTGGTGATGACAGATTTCATAAGTAATGTTATAACAAGTCGTTATTTATTTATTTATTTATTTATTTATTTGATCTGAGGGGGCACACGAGTAGCTCGTCTTTCATTCGGTACTCTTTGGCGACGAACGTTCCTGTAACATTACGGAAAAATTACATGCTTATGATATTGTGTATTGAATTACAATATAACGAACATTACGGTATGAATTGAACGAGTAAACACGTCATTCAGAAGTTAAAAATGAGAATATTTGGTAATAGGGTACGCGGCAAAACAAACAGTATTCAAATTAAAACTTTGTTCTGAAATATCACGATACCCGTTATAACATGCAAGGTGGTGATAGCAACACTTATCTGACTTTGCTATTTGCTTTACGTCCCACCGACACACATAGGTCTTATGGCGACGATGGGACAGGATAGGCCTAGGAATGGGAAGGAAGCGGCCGTGGCCTTAAGGTACAGCCCCAGCATTTGCCTGGTGTGAAAATGGGAAACCACGGAAAACCATCTTCAGGGCTGCCGACAATGGGGTTCGAACCCACTATCTCCCGGATGTGAGCTCACAGCTGCGCGTCCCTAACCGCACGGCCAACTCGCCCGGTACACTTATCTAACGACGTCAGTGTAACATGTATTCAAAATGTACACACATCTCCTGTATTGTTCATAACTGTCCTGTAGATTGTCGAACATGTTCATGAATACAGGTTGCCAGAAAGACAAAGCTTCGGAAACTTTCATAGGTGCATCATCTGACCTGAAAACCGATTCTTTCACCATCTGTAGGCAACTGGGGTGGAGGAGGGGGGGGGGGAGGCTGATCCGGGGAGTGGGAAGGGTATGGGAAATGTATTAAAGTATTTCCAAAGTGTTGTTGCAAAAGGGCAAGTGACCCCCATACGCCCACCCTCGTCATGTGGGCTGTAGCTCTATCTTGCTAGATCGGTCATCGTTTCAGTGGCAGGTTTCTGAAGACGTTCGGTATTATTTGATGTTCAGAGCACGTAGGTAATTTCAATTTTGTCAAATACTGTATATCCATACGAAGGACGCATAGGAAAGATTCCTAACGTAGCCGATATATCCTCAATCCGAGTACCATCCTGCCATTGTTCCTACCTGTTCGTATCCGCGATCATTCTCGCTACTTCTATGTCTGTTACTTCTAACTTATGAATAAGATATCCTGAGTCTATCCAGGTTTCAGTCCTATACAGCGAAGTTGGTCTGAAAACAGACCTGTGTAAAGACAGTTTCGTCTGGGAGACGACTTCCTTCTTACAAAATACTGTTGATCGCAACTGCGAACTCATTGCATTACCTTTGCTGCACCTCGATTCAATCTCAATATTACAATCTCGGAAGAACACACACCCACACACTAAATACTTCAAATTATCTACCTGCTCAAGCTTTGTATTAGTAACGTGACGTTCAATTCTCTTGGATTACTTACCTACTGATATCTTGGAAGGATAATTTTCGTATCATACTCATTGCACCTATTTTCAAGTTCCATATTAGACTTAAGTTTTCAGCACAATCTACCGTTAAGACCAAGTCGTTGTGGGCATAGGCCAGACTGCTTCCTAAATTTCAACTGGAATCCCTCCCTGCCCCTGTATAACTTTCAGTAGATGATCCATGTAAACTATGAAAAAAGAAGGTGAAAGATTACAGATAGGTCCTACGCGACTATGTAGTAGGGATAGGAAAGGGATAGAAGTAGGAAGTGGCCATGGAATTAAGGTACAGCCCCAGAATTTGCCTGGTGAAAATGGGAAACCGCGGAAAACCATCTTCAGGGCTGCCGACAGTGTGGCTCGAACCCACATCTCCCGAATAGAAGCTTACAGCTGCACGACCGTGAAATGTCAATTTAACAATAATAATAATAATAATAATAATAATAATAATAATAATAATAATAATAATAATAAATAAATAAAAACATCATAGACCGTCAGAGCCAGAATTTTATACTCACACGACAGTAATTAGTTGGCGGTCTTCGTTCCAGCTACTTGGAGCACGGAGCAAATAGCTATCAGCACTACTCAGCCAAATGAGACAATCACAGTCTCTGAGCCAGAGGAATTGACCAGACGTGGCTAAAATCTCTCGCCCGACCAAAAATCGGACCAAGGTCCCTCTGAACTGCTAGTTCACGGAGCTGGACAGGTCAGTGAAATTATTTGATGCACAAGAACTGTCCTGTTTATAGTCTATCTTAGCGGCAATGATTGAGGCAATTTAGTGAAGGGACTATCTAGGAAGGAAAGGACCTGTTCGTAGCGTTGAGGCCAAGGCTGACAAACAATGGATTGTAAATGCCATAAGTACACTCATCTCAAGGTCGCAAGTCTCATGGAAATGAGAGATTAAGACACAAATGAACTAACTTGCCTTGGCAAGGTTCACGATACACGTAAGTCGAAAGTATAGTACTGTATTATGAACGAATGTAGGCCTACTTTATTACCAAAGTAGTCCACGGTTCATTCCGATGCTGATGCTAGCCGCATCAAAATTATTCACAAGCAGAGATTGGATGCCGTAAAATACCAGACGTATTATATTGTCCATCGCAATTTGATCACTGTACCCGGGCGCAGTAAGGGTAATGGGGAACTAGGAAACAATGAAATACCAAACCTTTTGTGGCCTATTCAAAAGGAGACTTTCACTCCGGTTTACTAAATTTATTCGCTTTACTTGCATCAGGAAACCGATCAATGCAGGGGTCCAATTACAGCCCTATTTTCACAAAATGACAGGCTGAACAATGCTAGTTACGATAATATTGGATTGTCCAATAATAATAATAATAATAATAATAATAATAATAATAATAATAATAATAATAATGCAAATTTCGTGCGACTATTGCTAGGCTGGTGCAGCTCTTGTAAGGCAGACCCTCTAGCGAGGGTGGGCAGAGTCTATTCCGTAAAGAAAACTGCGTGTTAGTGTGGTGGAGGAAAGTGTGTCTGGTATATGAATTGCAGGACTATTGGGACAATACAAACACCCATTCTCCAAGCCAAGGGGACTAACAGATTAATCGCTTACGATTAAAATCCCTCAACCCGGCCCGAAATCAAACCTGGGTGCCTGAGGACTGAAGGCAGAGACTCCGTCCACTCAGTCATTGAGCCAGACTGTTGTTCAATAATAGGAAAGCAAATGTATTAGCTAGGTGTACATGTTTTCTAATATTCTAATTTTATTGGTTTTACGTCCCACTAACTACTTTTACGGTTTTACGGTTTTCGGAGACGCCGAGGTACAGGAATTTAGTCCGGCAGGAGTTTTTACGTGCCAGTAAATCTACCGACACGAGGCTGACGTATTTGAACACCTTCAAATACCACCGGACTGAGCCAGGATCGAACCTGCCAAGTTGGGGTCAGAAGGCCAGCGGCTCAACCGTGTGAGCCACTCAGCCCGGCATACATGTTTTCTAATATTTAAATTACATTTGTATAATTTAAACCTAACTTAATAAATATATTTAATTATGCTTATACATTTGGTTTATGTTAAGGTATACGAACGTTTATGGCACTATGGCTCATTAGCATTACTGAAAGTGAACGTACAAATTTCTGGAGGGAATCGCCGAGATCCAGGGCAGCCTTCCCCCTCTCCCTCAGAGAAAACTAAACGTATTATATGTACAATAAGAATGATTTTTTTTAAAGGAAATTTTGTGACAATTTGTATCGTGTCCCATTCGAGAAATTTGTATGGTATGTCTTATCGTACAGAATAATAAGTGACGAGTCAAGTAAATTTGCAACCTTTGAACCATATGCCTATATAATTACATTACATCAATGAGCAAGTATCCGACTTGTTGGCTGAATGGTCAACGTACTGGCCTTCGGTTCAGAGGGCCCCGGGTTCGATTCCCGGCCGGGTCGGGGATTTTAACCTTCATTGGTTAATTCCAATGGGCCGGGGGCTGGATGTTGGTGCTGTCCCCAACATCCTTGCAACTCTCACACCACACATAACACTATCCTCCACCACAATAATATGCAGTTGCCTACACATGGCAGATGCCGCCCACCCTCATCGGAGGGTCTGCCTTACAAGGGTTGCACTCGGCTAGAAATAGCCACACGAAATTATTAGTTAATGAGCAAGTGAAATAGATACGCGTGGCTAGTTGCATGTAGCACCCAATTTGACCCGGATGACGATGGCAATGCGGAGATACGGACTCCGCAAGATACCTGCTGACAAGACTAATACATTGCCCGGAGTGCTTGAGACTCACACCCTGCCATCGGCGTATGCAAAATGGTACACGACTCACTTGTCAGGCGATCTTTCTCTATGATTTGAGAGTGTCATTTGCGCCTTGTGACTTACTATGAGCATTGATATCCAAGTGGGACGCTGGCTTCTGTACCTCATGGCGATGTGGTGCTCACACTTCGTTGTTATCCAGCACTGAATTCGCGGGTAACCTGTTGCACTGTGCCTCGTCTATCAGCTCTTACCATCCAAATCAGTCGACGGTGACTCCCGTCATCAATACGTATGTACTCCACGGCAGTTTACCCTAGCAATGTGATATTGCCCGAATCTACGCACTCTTAGTATACATCGAAAAGACCATTCATTGCCTGCAAGACTTCGGAGATGGAATAGCCCATGTGCATGGCAACAATATATCCACGATTTCTCTTCTTACCCATCATGTGCTCACCTGTCATTCACTCTGCCAGTACGAGGTCGGACGACATCGCAGTCTTATAATACGCCGAACTACTACATTCACCGGGCTGACCGAAGCGCAATTTTGCCAAACCGGCGGTTTTCTTTAAATCAATTTCTCATCAGTGTAAAATACATAATAATATGTATTTTTTTTGTTATTTGCTTTACGTCGCATCAACACAGATATGTCTTATGGCGACGATGGGATAGGGAAGGCCTAGGAGTGGGAAGGAAGCGGCCGTGGCCTTAAGGTACAACCCCAGCATTTGCCTGGTGAGAAAATGGGAAACAACGGAAAACCATCTTCAGGGCCTCCGAAAGTGGGACTCGAACCCACTATCTCCCGGATGCAAGCTCACAGCTGCGCGACTCTAACCGCACGGCTACCTCGCCCGGTAATAATATATGTTTGTGATTTGTGCATACTCTTGATTATTTACAACTGGATCAGCCATTTAAGAAAGGACACACGTCCAAGTTGTAGATTTTTTAAAAACTGCAGATTAACATTGTATTCTTCTTGGGGCACCTTGTCTCAGACGAAACTGTACTTACCCAACCCGTACCATGACGATATTTAAAGTTTTATTGCGTGTGGCTTGGAATTAAATTAAGAAAGGGATTTTATCCCTAGAGTTGAGAATGAGTTCTTTACTTATAAAAGCCAATCAATATTGTGAAATTATCTTATAGGCTCCTAAAAGCCATGACAAGTTCGCCATCATTCCGGTCGCGTCTAGTGATATTCCGAACGTCACTGCATAGTGGGCGAAGATTTTTAAGAGGAGAGGACTGTCAGATGAATCTCGAGGAAGGGGAAAGCCTAGCAACTTTAAAGTTAATTTCCAGCCAGCATCATTCACGCAGTTAGTTTACACTGCCAATGATCCAGGAACTGTACCGACAAAGCATTTCATAAGTGGCCTAAATGAAGACGCCTTCCGTCTGCAGCTGAAGAGCAATGTCCATTTTCCAAACGAACAGGCCTACGAAGAACCAATTCCTGCTGACGGGAATAAGATGAATGGCCTAAGCTGTCTAGAAATGTAGGTTTCAGGGGAGTGCAAAGAATTTTTCAACGAAATACTCGCATGGCCAACTGTTTGTGTGACTTATGATTTTGATTAATTGTCCTCATTCAAATGATCATTACTGTAGAACGACACACAAACGTGAATAGCAAGACAGTTTTTCAGATAAGTTTTTTGGTTCCTCCTGAAAAGTTACATTTCTGAACATGTGTCCTTTCTTAAATGACAGATTCAATTTAGGACTGTAGACAGCGGTGGCATGCAGCCTATCCCACTTGATCCATTAAAGATTATTTTTTACCAAAAATCATACATAGGAGGAAGAGTAAATGTATCAAAAATATACTCAAACCTATTCAGTGTATGTTATGTATGTTGGGTATTCAGCCCGAAGGCTAGTTTGATCCTCCACAGCTATGTCAACAGCTATCAGATGGACTGGACATCAACGAAGAGGCGTACTAGGGAAATTAGGAGTGAGGTAGCTTCCCGTTGCTTTCCTCACCGAGCCAGAAGTTGCTCACATACCAGTCTGCCAAGCCCACTGAAATGCACGCACCAACTGACCCTAAGAGTGATATTTTCATTCCATTCATACGACTGGCTGCATAAGGAATGGTATTACTAGCACTCCTCATACCTCAGTCACATTCGTATTCTCAAGGACAAAGATGAGACTGACAAGTCAATGAAAATAAATTTATTCTAGCCTATACCAGAAGACATAGGGCACTGTAAACACTACATCTCGCAAGCAAGGGCATACCTATAGATTGTTTAATAACCACCTCTCCAACCACATCGGTAAATAGATGAGTACTCCGGAAAGGAGCATACATACATACATACATACATACATACATACATACATAGACTTAGCAAATGTCATGGGATAGTCACCTAATAGCGTGTGGGGCCTCCTCTGGCCCTGCGAACTGCAATGAGACGCCGTGGAAGTGAGTCGACAAGTCCCTGGTAGTCCTCTGGACGCAGCTGACACCAAATCGTTTGCAGAGCGCCGGCCAATGCTGGTCTGTTCGTGGGTGCAGGATTCATGGCACGGAGCCTGCGTTCCAAGACATCCCAGATATGCTCGATAGGGTTCATATCGGGGCTCCTGGGTGTCCATGGCAGTCGTTGGACCTCCGCTGCATGTTCCTGGAACCATTCCCGGGCGACGTGGGAGCGATGTGGCGGCGCGTTATCATCTTTAAACACCGCAGAACCGTCTGGGCGCTGGAAGGCCAAAAATGGGTGGAGATGGTCTCCGAGCAGCTCAACATACCGCGTACCATTCAAAGTCTCTTCCAGAACAACTAGGGGGCCCCATTCCATACCAGGAAAATGCACCCCAGACCATAACAGACACCAGCGCCCTGGACCACACCTTCGAGGCAGGCGGGATCCATCGCTTCATGTAGTCCGCGCCATACACGGTGCCTCCCATCGGCATGGTGCAGTTGAAATCGTGATTCGTCCGACCATATCACGTTACGCCATTGTTCCAGTGGCCATCCCTGGTGACTGGTGCCAAATGCGCATCGTTGTGCCCGATGACGTTGGGTTAACAGTTGCACCCGTGTGCGGCGCCGGCTCCCATACCCAACAGAACCCATGTTCCTACGGATTGTCCACTGGGAGACGTGTCTATGCGCGGCCTGTGTTGAATTGAGCCCTGGTTTGTTGCACGGTTGCCCGTCTGTCACTATTGACAATCCGTCTCAGATGTCGCCGGTCACGGTATCGAGGGTGGCTGGACGGCCGGTCGTTCGTCTGTTGTGGACGGCGACACCCGCATTCAACCATTCACGATACACCCTGGACACGGTTGATCGTGTGAAGCCGAATTCCCGCACCACTTCCGAAGTCGCACTTCCCATCCGTCGGGCAACGACCACCATACCCCGTTCGAACGGTGTCGGCTCACGACGACGTTCCATGTTACACCTGTCACATGAACAGCCACTGGCACAGGGGGCGTGTGGTGCGCAGACAACACACCTGCGCATCAGTGCTCCGCTATCCCATGACATTTGCTCAGTCAGTGTACATACATGCATACATAATAGACTTAATTCTTTCAGCGTTGAGTCGGCAAGAATGTACGAATGAACTAAGCATATCTACAATCCTCTCCATTTTCAACTTGCTCTGTATGTTCCACACACATTTTTAAATAATTAAAAACCGATTCTGACCATCATTGCTTGGTCTCCCTCTACTCGAGGATGGCTACCAAGCTGTACTTCCTCTTAAAACAAAAATCATCTCACTCACTTATGACTATCATCATTAGTATTAATATTAGTAACCTACCCTTCACCATTCGCTTTACATGACCCCACCACCGAAACCGGTCCATACTTACAGCTTAACTCCTACAGTTCATTCTTAACCTGTATCTTCTCATTTAGAGTTCTCTCGGGCCATTTTTGCCAGCTATTTGTACCTGCAACAATTCTCACTTCTTTCGTATCCGTTGCTAATGTATAAAGGTATTCTGAGCCCACTCCCCTGTCAATCCCGTACAGACCCATGTAAAGAATGTTCCCTTCGAAAGCTGATATATTTCTTACAAAATACTGTTGATCGCAACAGCGAGCTCACTGCATTAGCTTTCTTGCACTTTTATTCAATTTCGCTTACTATACTGCCATCTTGGGAGAATACACTTGAGAATAAAATAATGTTATTATTTTTACGTCCCACTAACTACTGACGGTTTTTGGAGACCCCGAGGTGCCGGGATATTGCCCCGCAGGAGTTCTTTTACGACCCAGTAAATCTACCGACACCACGCTGACGAATCTGAGCACCTTCAAATATCACCGGACTAAGCCAGGATCAAACCTGCCAAGCTCGGATCAGAAGGGATGCGCCACAACCGTCTGAGCCCCTCAGCCCGGCTTTGAGAATAAAAATCCGGCTTTTGGTCTGTTAGTACACATGCCTCTAATCTGTTCAGTAAGTGCAAACAACACTGAAAAATTAATTGCTCAAGAGAAAACACTATCTCATACGTAGATAATATAATGTTCAAATTCGTCTCAAAGGCTCCAGAACAAGAAAATTTGAAAAATCCACAGAAGTTTCACTACCACAACATAATAGGGTCTACGGTAATCGACTCTACAATCTAATTTTGGAGGTGATGGAGTTTTAAAACCAAGGTATCTTTTCGTCATCAGCTGCCATCTTACGAGTTAACTTGTCATGAAAGACGACATAGGAAGTATTTATGCGGCCATTTTGTGCACTACTGTGCGGTAAACACATCGTAAATCCATAATGTGACCTCAGATTCCCACTGGGATGTTTGATCACAGCATCTCCACGGACCTCCGAACGACCACCAAATGACATCCTTCCTGAAGTTTACTCAGAAACTTTGCTTCCTAATAGACGCCTGTTTCTCTTAAGTTAACTTATTTTTAAAACTGAATTTCAATTGCTATTCAGAAATATTTGTCACTTCAAGAGCGTAGTATTCAGAGTGGGACAGAGCTAATAGGAAAAACCAAGTCAAGAGTAAGTCAATCATTTGAAGCAGATTTATCCGGATCATTCACGGGCAAATCGTAAAAACGTTACAAGCTAGTGTAAGTGGCAAAATTGCGGAAATGGTAACGCGGAGCAAATTTGTAATACCTGTCCAGTGCGACGGAAGCTCTAGTCTAGGATTAATCAACGAGAATGCAAATACCTGTGTTACCACTGTATGCCACATCAATACAATGATTTTTAATATATGGAAGCGTGTAAACTAGATTCCTACAACTTTTCACGGTCTATTCAAGATCCAACTCATATCTTATCAGATTAGCTTCAGTTCCAATCACACCGAATATGCATTTAAGCCATATTCTAAGAGAACAGTCACTAATTTTGAATTGCTATAGTTGGTATTCGAGGGCCATTAACTTGTTCGTTCATTCATTCATTCATTCATTCACTTGGGCAGCTGTCCATAACTTAGCACATTTGCAAGTACAATTCAATGAGCCAACTCTGATAGTACTGTACTCATGCAATTGTGCCAAAGTAGTTCCCACTCAGCTGCGCAAGTAATTTTATGCCGCTAATTACAGGATATCGTTCCCTTTCCACAAAGATCAACTTTCATATCAGACTCTTTGGAATTAAAACAATGATAGAACTTTTCAATCATAAATCATGTTGAAGTCGTGAACACATGAACGCGATTTACGGACACAGGGTCTCGGGAATGGACTTTTTCTACTTAACGGTCTAGACCTCCTAACAGATGATGTCAGTTTGGTTTGGCACTTAATGTTCAATTGTGCGACTTAAGTAGCAACAAGCAATGAAAACTAATTTCTCCCCTTTCCATCACAACGAGTCGCACTGTCCCTAGAAGAAGAAAAAGAATAATCATTATCAGCAGAAATTTTATTACGACATTAAGTTTATTTTCTCCGTCAGTACTGGTAACTAAACATAAGAGCTTCCGTAGCATTAAGATCGGCAATTCTGCTTCAGATTTTCGCTCAGCACTGCCTAAGCCTTAATACGACACAAATTATGCCCTAATTTTCAATATTAAGGGGTCGTTTAACATTATACCATACACTTACGAATTTAAGTTTTAATTCTGAAAGTACACATTTAAGAAACTTGCAAGATCGTACATCTGAACTTTATTCTATGTATCAGCAACCTAATTGGGCAATAACCAAGTACAGCACGCACTCATTTTGATGATAAACTCTTCGTAATATCACAGGACCAGCTGTCCGTCAATAGACGCAATGAAAATTGGCCAGCTGTACCAGTCGTGTAACTAGAACCTTGAAACAAAGTTCTCTACATAACATACTTTAGCATTAGACTAATAAACAAAAGATTGTGATGAACGTTGTATGTATGACGGGGCAGTGTAGGTGCCCACCACGTTTAACTGAGTTTCAGCGAGGCAGTGTAGTGCGAGTCCATGAGCTCGTATGGACTGACTGAATAAATACTCGTCTCGCCCAGTCACGGATGACCACCTCAAGAGTATTGTTTTACAGAAATCCAAACTACAGTATTACACGGAGTTTGATAGTGATACTAAATATAAAAAATATTCCAATTAGGGAAATGTTACAAGAATGTTTGAAATATATGATACGTACCCAATAAATAGTTAACGACCTTAGCCTTCTAAGGTATTACCTATAGACCTTAATGTTACAGAGTCCAGGATACCTCCTGTATATTCTTGCTACATACGGATGGACGAAGACAATGAACAGAATCCCCCTCCTCCCCTCACCCCGTCACGGATGACCAACTGTGAGAGGGAGCACCCACCCATCGCAATCACGTGCAACTAGTTTTGTTAGTATTAAAAAGTACCAAACTTATTCCAAGTAACAAACTGTCATAACAAATAATAATAATAATAATAATAATAATAATAATAATAATAATAATAATAATAATAATAAATGTTACGTCCCACTAACTACTTTTTACGGTTTTCGGAGACGCCGAGATGCGGAATTTCAGACCCGCAGGAGTTCTTTTACGTCCCAGTAAATCTACCGACACCAGGCTGATGTATTTGAGCACCACACATGATTAAACTAGAATTTACTGCTACAGTACATAACTTATTCTATTGGCAATATTGGAGAATAGCGCAGCATGTTGAACGAGAAGAGTCAGTGTATCTAATACTGGCTCCCTATCGAAGCTAAGTGCACACATTTCCTATACGCCGGGATCTGGACAACATGGGCGCACAGAGAACGGCCATAACAAACCTCACAGCGACCAAACAATATGATAGAGGCAGGGACGGCCGTACCTTATGTGCTGAAGTGCTGCAGCACATTGTCTATTTGAAAAATAAATTTCTTTTAAAATATCATCTACAATCCAATACAGTGCATTAAAAAGGACGTCAGTCAAATAATAGGAAATTATTCAACTACCCTCACAACCAGGTAACTACTCGTGCTCTCCACGCCAGGTGGCTGTGCGATCACAGCTCAGCGAGAATTTCTAAGCTTTTAGCCAGAAACCAGGAACTCTGCCTTTTGCGCATGCGTGCCCAACTTTTCCGATACGTTGTGGAAACAACAGCCAAGACATCACTTCACAGCGATTCTTCGTTTGATCACAGAGAGGCAGCACTAGTCACACTTACATTACGACTGATATGAGAACGTGGCAGGTGGCACCCTCTTGACTCAGCGGTAGTATTCAAGAGGGGATCGCTCAAAGCAAACGGGAAAACAATACGGTAGAGCTGTTCCCGCCAGGTCTTAATACCGAAGAGGATATAATACTACCAACCTGCCTATTCCATAGCCACATTTGTAAATCGATGAAGTTATATTTTTTATGTTGTCAAAATAAGGACATGATATTGTGATTTTCCTTAATTGAAAATATCTAGTTTATAAATGTCACTATAAAAACATAACATGTAATTTTGCATTACGACGTTGCTGGTTTTATTTCAATGATGTTTGTAACGTTGGGAAGTTCTGTTTTTGCGCGCTCACACAAGTGTTTTTGAGTTCGTGAATATTTTGCCATTGCGGGTGTTATTGTGTGTTTAGTTATATAGTTTTACAGTTTTTATGAGGAATGTGTGTACGTGTTGGGGTTCATTACGTGTTTGTTCAGTGTGGAAAACTGAGTGGAAAACCTCTTTAAAACCACATACCGATCTATTTCTAAATATTTTTATTTTTTGGAGGGGGATGGATTAGAACACAACTGATTTTCTGCACCAGCCGCCACTGGTTAGAGGTGGCATCTCATCTGGAGTAGCGGCTACAAACATGCAAGGAAAAAAGAAAAACCTGCGCAAAGCCACTTCCCCACGTATCCTCTCCGAGTGGATAGGTAACATAATAGTGAAGTGGTGGAGGGGGTCGCACGCCGTCTGGCCACCGTACTGTGCACGTTATGAAAACGGGGCCGCTGACCTTCGATGTTAGGCCCCTTTAAACAACAATCATCATCATCAACGCTATGAAAACTGACGACTTCGTTCCCACTTCGTATTTGTTTCCGCGCTCTTTGTTGGATGTATATACCCCCCCCCCCCCACCCTATAATCCGTTCTCCTGTAGCGTATACAGTATTGGTAGATGTTTTTATGTATTTAGTGTTGTGAATCAGAATTTGAGGATGACAGCAGAATTATTGTTTTTTGGCTTTACGTCGTACCGACACAGATATGTCTTATGGCGACGATGGGATAGGAAAGTCCTAGGAATTGGAAGGAAGCGGCCGTGGCCTTACGGTACAGCCCCGGCATTTGCCTGGTGTGAAAATGGGAAACCACGGAAAACCATCTTCAGGGCTGCCGATAGTGGGGCTCGAACCCACTATCTCCCGATTACTGGATACTGGCCGCACTTAAGCGACTGCAGCTATCGAGCTCGGTACAGCAGAAATCTGGAAGAAGTCTGCCAGATAGCTCATGTACTAAGAATGTCATGTCAATATGTTAAACTGCTTCTTATGACAATCTTTAGTCCTTCATAAGTGAGTTCTGCAAGCACTCGTTTTGTTCACATTATGTTCTCTCTGTTAACATTTATTACAACAATGTGTTTCTTCTAAAACATGATTTACAGCATGAAAATCTTAAATAGATCCATTCAACTCGATACACTGCGTGTCCAACATTAATGAAAGATTAGAAGAAGAAACGCATGGCCTCAGCTACCGTGTGCAGACATTTCAATTTGACGCTATCTGGCTGTCTGCTCGTCAATTTCGACGTTCCGTTTTACTCTAGGCCCACTAGATGGCAGAGCCAGTAAAACGAAACTCTCGGGCGTCTATGACTGAGATAATGAATTTTATCGGGTAAACACCAAATGCGTCACCAGAGATCTTTTACATGCCGACATCGTACGGCATGGAGTGTCGAATGGACTTTCTTCCGCCCTTCAAAAATCCAACTACCTCTGCCGGGTTTGAACCCGCTATCTTGGGACCCGGAGGCCGATACTCTACCACTGATCCACAGAGGCAGCTAAAGAAAGATTAATCTCACTGGACGAGCTTGAGTGCAGCTACCAACAGTAAGCGTTTACGGCAGCTTGACAGCCAACCGTTCGCATGCTTGCCTTTGATCCCGTAATGTCTGGGAAGATCGAGGAGATCCGAAGCGAGCTGCGCGAACCGAACTAGAAGGTTCGTTCGTTCGTTCGTATGTATGTTTGTTTGTTTAGGAACATCCACAACAGATTCTTGAAGCTGGGCTACGATCATACGCGACGATGTTACCCGTCTTGAGTGGTGTCGAGAAAGGAATAGAGAAATGGTAAAGTTTTGTGTTCAGAGACAAGAATGGATTCTAACTCCGTGCTAATGGTCGTTTGCGTGTGAAAGTCGAACATTTTGGCGATACCTTCCGCAGAGTCTCCAGTGAGCCACACAAGACAAACTGCTTACACAACCTATTTGCGTCTGATATTTGTAAAGGGAACACGAAAGATTACATCCAGGGCCTTGTTTCATTAAACATGCAAGTTCTTTACAAGTTACAAATTTGCCATTTACAAGCTAAATTCCCTTGCATGGTAAATAATCCAGTTACAAATAAAGTTTCACGAATTACGAGTACATTCCTGAAAGGAATCGGTTATTTCATTTCAAAAAGTCTAATTTACGAACAAGTACGCCTACTTGTGAAACAAATTCAATTTCTACAAGTGTTTAGAGGTTTGTGGAAGTATTACAATGGGTCTATATAAAGACTATATCAGAGGTGCTCACGCTGGGCATTCTGTCTCGCGGGCGACCAGCACTGTAAGTGGGCGGGCTGGCAGGCGATGAGCGCAGCGTATGCTATTCAACCAGAGTGACATTGTAGCGGTTACGACACACGCCGTGCAGGTTGAGCGAAATTCTCCCAGTCCCTCTCGATCACAGTGGCGATATCAGAGTTTGAAATGGAGCAGAAAACTGTGAAAGAAAGAGTGCAGACATCCTCGTCATTTTCAATTTACGTTGTAAGAAATACGTTCTTTACTTTCATTGGAATTTATGTATTTTGATCGGATACAATAAAGAGGCCTACAACCTCGTATTTTTATAACGTACGTAACGAATTACAATTTTCACTATTAAATTTTAAGAGATGCTTTAGAAACGTGTCTAATATAATACGGAGTTAAGGTGGATAAGCTGTGGCTTGTGGTTGTTTGGGTTTAAATTATCTGATAAACTAAGCATCATTCAAATCATGCTTACCACGAATAACATCAGTTAGGTTATTTATCTGAAGGCAACCAAGCTCGATAGCTGCAGTCGCTTAAATGCGGCCAGTATCCAGTATTCGGGAGATAGTAGGTTCGAACCCAACTGTCGGCAGCCCTGAAAATGGTTTTCCGTGGTTTCCCATTTTCACACCAGGCAAATGCTGGGGCTGTACCTTAATTAAGGCCACGGCCGCTTCCTTCCCACTCCTAGCCCTTTCCTGTTCCATCGTCGCCATAAGAACTATCTGTGTCGGTGCGACGTAAAGAAAAAAAAACTATCTGAAGGCATACTGTATATCTCGTAGATATATTTACATTTTTGTTGTACTTTAATCTTGGATAGTAAATATCTATGTCCTCACTTGTGATGAAACTCCCTCTCGCTATTATCATTGGACGCTTGTTAAATTTGAAATATTTTTAAAAATTCAATGAACAGAGAAAGTCACACAACACAACACTGTGCAAAATCAAGCAGTAAACTTGTTGAATTATGTAATTATATTTACTTTTTGCTTAATGAATAACAGGAATTTTACGTTCAAAAAAAATTGAAATACTATCATGTCCATCCAAGGAATTGTAAATCGTACCTTGTACACTTAAACCTAGTACTTTTAGAGATTGTAACAAAAAAAAAAAAAAAGGTAACGTGTCTGGTTTCTTTGAAGCAATCAATAAATATAAGAAAATAAAATTGACTGTTTATATCGAGCGCAGTATAAATCAATCCGGTATATCTTGAAAAGGTCAGGGTTTTTTGTTGCGATTATAGCGCTTTGTTTTAAATACTGCACCCCAATCAGCATTTCGCGGAGTAGTGTGGATGAGAGCTTCGTAATCACAAGTGAAAGTCAAAACTCGCTCCCTTCCCTGCAAAGTGTGCTCGCGCTCTCGCTTCACTGTGACTGATTCATGGCCGACTTGATGCGTCGCTCTAGCTAGCTTCTTACCGGCCTTGACAATATGGTCCACGCACTGTAATCGGAGTAGTTACACAGCTCGACACGTAGCGCTGGCGGCCGACCTATTTGCGGTAGAAATGCATACTTCTTTATGGAAAACATATCGACTTTGATTGCCGATTTATCGTAATTTAGAGTTATAGAGATTGTTACATAGGTTAATACTGTTAAAATCATTAATCCTAAAGTTACTTTCGTTGATATTTGCCAAAATGATGGGAAATGAAACTGCGCGGAGATGACCTAGTCCAGCTGACGTTCTGATATTGACTGGTTGTCGATGCATCTTAATTTAGGGAATAAAATAGTATGTTATATTGACTAATATTGTTAAAATGATTAATCCTAAAAGGTCACTTTCATTGATATGTGCCAAAATAACGTCGTGAAATGAAACTGCGGAGGATGGAGTAGTCCAACTGACGTTCCTTAATTGTGAGGAATAATAGTAATAGTTTTTATTAGGCATTTAGATAGATGGCAGAACTTACAATACTTTTGTTTTCTGATGTTACTATTGAAATTAAGAGTCATTGTTCAATTAGAGTTTTAAAATTCTTCAAGCGCTGCTCTCAGGAAGGGGGCTGGACAAAACATAAGTCTTACTTTTTCCATATTCGTTGTATGCATAACAAACATTTTGACTCAAACATGCTTAAATTTTAATTTCAGTATATATAGTTTCATATTACATTTCATTTGTACCTTTCACTAGAATATTAAATACCGGGCAAGTTGACCGTGCTAAATTCAATCATTTTCACTTGAAATGCAGTAGGGTGGAACAAGCTGGCCGCGCGGCGTGCAGCTGTGCGCTGTGAGCTTGCATCCGGGAGATAAAGGGTTCGAACCCCACTGTCGGCAGCCCTGCAGATTGTTTTCTGTGGTTTCCCATTTTCACATCAGGCTATACCTTAATTAAGGCCACAGCTGGTTCCTTCCCACTGCTGGCCCTTTCCTATTCCACCGGCGTCATAAGACCTATCTGTGTTGGTGCGACGTAAAACAAATAGCGAAAAGAGAAGAAGAAGAAGAAGAAGAATGTTAAATAAAAATTCAGTGAGAGAAAAGTATTTTGAGTAAATAAATTGTAAACTGTTCTGTGCTCGATGATGATGCTTGTAGTCTAATGGGGCCTAACATCTAGCGGCATGGCGGTGAAACTTTCCAATTACAGCTTTATGCTGGGCTTCAAAAGCGATTGTCAAGGCCGGTATAAGGAGAGCAGCGAGGGATCCAGTCAGCCGTGACTTATTCTTGTTACGTACGCTGCCCGCATTTACGTCACGCCAGCCCCGCCGCACTGGGCTAGCCTCAACGGGCGCCCAGCTGAGCACCTATGGACTATGTCAATATATTACATTAAACAGAATCTATTTGCAAGTATTTATATACTGAGTACCGAAACTGAGCATGTTTTGCATTTTTAAGTTACTGGCATTAGATAGACATGATTCATCGGATGAAGAGGTTCATGACAGGAGGCAAAGGATACGATTAATGTGAACTTTGTAACCATGTAATGAATATGTATATATGTATGTATGTATGTATGTATGTATGTATGTATGCATGTCCTTTTAACTGTGCCAGAGTTTAAAAGAAGCTGGAATGCTGGAAAGGTCTCAACATGCCAGTAAATCTACACACATAGGTCACTTGCATTTAACCACTATTAAATGAAAACCGACTGCGCTGGAATTCGATCTCTCAGGTCTTGAGCACAGGAAACGAACGCTTAACGAACTACTCTACGCCGCCAATCTCATTTTGTTAATATTTTAAATGCGACTGAACATCAAATGTTCTACTCAAACGAAACTCCAGTTGAACAACGCCGAAGAATACTTTCTCTAAGGAACTAAACGCTGGTCATCCGTTGTTTGCAGTTTATGCCCAACAACAATAGGAGACATGTGCTCAGCGTTTGCTCCGCGAGACGCTATTTGTCGAGCGCTAAGGAAACTGTTCCCTATCGTGTGCGTTAAAGTGAAATTTATCGGTTGTGTAATCTCAGTAAAATAGTTCACAAGAACTGAACTTCGCTCACCGTGGAATCCTGCAATGAAACCTACGAACACCTGTTGACGCAGCCAATATCTCCAACATACAACCAACGTACTGATGTCATAACTTCTGCGGAACCAGGTATTTCAGTATTCTCATCAACCCAAATTTCAGTCAATATTGTATCCACCAAGAATGATTAGAGTGAGGTAGTTGCTTACAAGTACAACATTCGCAGAAACCTAATCTGCCCGAACAAAATGTTTTATGTCTAGTGTTTCCTCAGGTACTACCCAAACAACCTTATCGCAGAGTCAGACTAGCAATAAAATTCTAGAGCAGACTAGCAGGTGACTTCGGAAAACCTACATCGTCCGGTAGGCAACCTGCCTCATTTCGTCAGTCTTCCAACATGTTTTACAAAACAACGGATCCTTGGTCTTCCTTGGTGTACGTAGAAGGAAGAGACCGCGATACTGGAAGATTCAATCTAATGGCCTTGGGGAAACTCCTTCACACAATCATTCCTTCTAAGAATTACCATTAATATCTCATCTATAGGTAGGAGTAGAATAAAACAGGAGTGGATAACGCGAAGAATGCTAATGAACTTATTAAGTCGAGTTTTTTCCGACTTCAACTCTAAAGCATAGTCTATATACCAACTGACAGTATTCATAAACAGAGATTAATTATATCGGTAGATCCCAGCCTCTAAGTAGTAGTAGTAGTAGTAGTAGTAGTAGTAGTAGTAGTAGTAGTAGTAGCAGCATCATCAGCAGCACAACGAATACAAGGTATTGCACGTACGTAGATTTCTGAAGCACGACACTAGGAACGGTACAACACAAATCCGGCTTCACACCTGCCTCTTAACATTTGACTAACAAGTATTATCTCAGTATGTATACATACAGTTTTGTGCGAAGTCTCTCCTTACGTACCTTCTGTAAGGATATGTGTCAATTGTTCGCGACTCTGGCATTCTCAATGTCAACACCGCAGCCAGAGGTGTAATTGTGTGTGCACCCGCACTCACTCAAAAATATGCAACTCTGATCGCGCTACTTGTTTACATTGTTCCAACACGATGTAGTTCGGAACGAACTAGTAGATTGAGATAATGAGCACAGTGGCTGTTGCCGATAAACACAAAATAAATTACAAAATTTTACTTTTAATTACATTTATTCTGCATTTGCAATTATTTCACTTTCCAACTGGAACTGTGCCGCTACCGGACACTGACCAGCGTTATGATATGGAGAAGTTGCTCCTACGAGTGAATAGGTATTATGACAAGCACCACTATCTATAATCTACGGTGTCATGCTCAGTCGGAAATTTGTCGGATGGTCAGAAGCAGCCGACAAACTGATGTGGTGCTGTATATGACTCCTTGTTTAGGTGGACACATTTAAATCAGCAAAGCTACGTAGGGATTATTTATAGAGATCGTGGATTTATTTTTAAGTTTTAAATGAACTGCACGATCTCAGTTTTTATTTTCTTCTATTTTTCAGTTTGGCATTTTCTTGGTTTGTTTCTTTCGTGCATTTATTTTACTGAATACTATACGCCATGCCGAGGATTTTGATTTTGTTTTGCACAGTTTCTTTATAACATTTTGAAACGTGGAGTTGAGAAATATTCACGAGGAAAGCTTTAAAATATACTGCACGAATTAGTAGGATAGCCCGAACACAAATAATCAGGAGATTACTGTGTTAAAACACCCTTCACAGAGAAAAAAATTGATATTAACAATTGCTGAATGTTTTTATCGCAACTCTTGCATGTCTCAGATTTTGACGTGGAGGAATTAAATAATATCTGATTTTGAGAGCTTACCGTAAGGTAAATATACATATTTTTAAACAGGAGACCATACATCAAAGTTCCGAAACAGTAAAATACTACCTTCTCGAAACTAAGTATTCGACAAACACTGTTGGAGTGGCGGCTACTGAATTTTCCCCAACATTTTCAAAATGATGTCCTCTAGGACACAAACACACACACACACACACACACACACACACACACACACACACACACACACACACACACACCTCTCGCTGAGAGAAAGAAAGAAAGAAAGAAAGAAAGAAAGAAAGAAAAACAGTCCTCGAGTGTCGAGCGACAATGACCATCGTCAAGCAGAGCTCTGGATGTAATCTTCATGATCTTGCACCGACTTCTCTCAATATGTTCGTTTAGCAAGGAGACTTGCCCTACTTGCAGGGTACATTTTACTTCGTTTTCTCAGCAACTGTCACAAAGAAAACGCTTTCCGAACATGCCCACATACCTTCATCTATTCTAGGAAAAACTTCAAGATTTTAAAATGGCTGCATATTGTAGATGTCCCACATAATGTACCTACAAAAACTCATAATAATCATCATCATCATCATCATCATCATCATCATCTAGCCTTAGCTACTGTACTGCAGACATTTGACGTCATGTTTTTGCCAATTCAAGGTTCCAATTTCCTCTACGGAATAATTGAGACCTCGGAAATCCACAAGCCGAGGTCCAGTGTCGAGCCGTACGAATTTAGCTCTATGTGTGTCCTATCGCATACAGCTATGTTAGCAAATACACATGCAGATCAAACCTAGAATGTAAAGGGAGTATTACTTACCACTCTTGTTCTCCATGATGTCCGTGTAGCCGTGTATAAGGTCCCGTACCAGCTGCGCCATCTTGTCCTGAAACCGTACAAATTCCATCTTAATTTGGATTTTAAAAATAGACAGTCAGCAAACCAGTGTGTTAATTACATAATCTTAATATGAAAGACATACTCTATAGTATAAGAAATTAACTGACTGAACACACGAAGCCCTGTTGCATTAAAAAATGTAGGTACAACCGCATTTCAACGCTGCGTAACCCCGTGCGCTGATTTTAGAATTCTTTAACACTATCCTCAGTTCAGGGCGATGTTTATTTACCATTTCAACAATGTTATACTTGGCCTCATAACCATACGTCGTACTTTAATCTTGTTAATACTAACCAGCTAAAAGTAATGGCGGAAATAATTTCATCATCTATCCTGAGCGTGCTTTTTCTCACAGTTCTTTTCGACGCTCACTCGAGGTACTGTACTATATTTCACGTTTCACAGTGTCATTTTTAATATTAGACAAAATTTGACATTCTCCAACACAGAATCCAATTTCCTGCAAATGTTGTATTAATTTATATGTGTTATTGTTGTGTTGTAGCCTACTTACATTGTTATACTAGAAGTCACGGTACCGCCCAGTCCACTGTAAATCCTAGAGTTAAAGGTATATGAAATGTTAAAGTTATTTAAATTAGTATGCGATTGCCTTGTAATAATTATCCCTTCTTGTAAATACCTGCAAAGTGTTGGGCATCGCGAATAATACAATTTATGGCATTGTAATCTCGGAAGTTCCGAGATCTGTCGCGATTTTACGACAGCACTTATATACTATGTCCATAATCTCTTACTGTCCCTAATGCCTTCTTCTATTTTCCCGTTCTTTATTTGTAATATTGAGCGAGTGAATGTGTGGTTTGGGTCACGTAGATGCCAACTTGCATTCGGGAGACAGCGGGCACACTGTCGGCAGCCATGAAGATTATTTTCCATTTTCATACCACGCAAATTCTGAGGCTGTACCTTAATTGAGGCCAGGGTCGCTTTCTTCCCGCTCCTAGCCCTTTGTTATCCAATCGCCGATAAAAGACCTACCTGTGTCTGTGCGACGTAAAGCAAGTTTAAAGAAAATGTTTGCCAACAGTAGGGTTCGCAGCAACTATCTCTCTAAATACAAGCTGACAGTTACGTGATCCAAACCGCTCCCCCACTCGTTCGGTATTACGGGGTTTAACAACGCCCGGATGCAGAGAAACTGTCAGCGCTAAATGCAGTAAATTCGTTGATATACAGTATTACCAAGCAAGTATTTCTTCCATCGAAATATCTAATGAATACAGACAACGTATACACCTACGTCCCTTAAACACACAATTTTGATTGCATTCGCTTTCTGATCAGTAGGCCTATTACAAGCCGATGACTAAGTTGCCTGAAGTTACTCAAAGTCAAATCTACTTTTCAAGTTCTTGTTTTCTTGGTGTCAACTGTCTGAATATTTTTAGGGATATCTTTTACATAGGAATAAATATACCAGGTGGTTAAAATTAAACTATCTGTATTTTACTGTCTATATGTGGAAAACCAGCGGTTATATGAACATGAAACTTAGTGCAAACATTGTCAAGGACATGCAGAAAAGAAATAATGCATAAGTCCAATGAAACACTTAATGCGTTCCCATATCATACAATATGACTGGTTGCTATAGACGTTATCATCCACAAGACTATAAATATTGCTCGAAATGGTGCCTGGCTGTCCAGGACAATCTATCTGAAAGCGTACACGCATGCAGAGAAATGGTGTCCCGACATAAACAACCAACCCTGCCCCAATCCAGTACTGAAAACGAGGCGAGGGGGTGGAGGAGGTAGTGTTGAAGGCCACTCCAGTACCGTAAAGGAGGGGAAGGGAGTGAACGGGTAGTTTTAATGGCACAGTCTGTGCATTGCTATACATCCACCACTGTGCCCATTTCAATCACAATAGTCTTGTAGCGGCCTGTTTACCTGCAGCAATGCATCAAGCAAGGAGGTGGGGAGACGCCATGTTTTGTTTATATCGGGGCACCATTTCTGTGCACACTTGTACAAACTCATGCAGCATACGCTGCTACGCAGGTGTAGCTTTGTGTGCCGCCAGTGTTGCCGGATCGACCGTTTTGACTTCATTCACCGAACTTTGTCACAGACCAGGAACAGGTATTATGTACGCTGGGAACTACCTGTCGGATGCCAAAGCTCGCAATAACTCTTGGTACGGGCGCGGTCGGAGATCCGAAAATGAACAGTGCTCCAAGGTTATAGGAGGTTCGAATTGCACGAATTTTAAAAACTATAATAAATGTTCTACTTCTAAAAAATTGTTAGTCTGTTAAAGGCTACTGTGAACTGTATAAAAGCATCACCAGAAGACGACTTCAACACCGTTCTGGTCAGTTTCTGTAGATACTTGCTAGAAAATGAATAACCATAAATTAATTTAATATTTCAGAATCACAACTCGGTTGCTCAATATAGAATTACTCAGAAAGACACATCGTTACATGCCACATTTCATCCATTGTATTACAAGATTTCTTGGCTATTGCTAAACTGGAAATGTACAGTATATGTTTGCCTATTATCTTCCTCATTAACCTAGTTTGTGAGTAGAGCGGAAATTGATGTTAAATTCTGTGCTGTCACTAATGTTTATGAAGGCAGAGCCGACCCGACGGCGCGAGAGCGGACCGTGGGGTTTAAAACAAATATATAGTATAGACTACATCTGAAGGCATCTCTTCATTTTCGACTCAGTTAATTTTTATAACTGTTAGGTTCTTCAGTATACCGAAAGTAATTTTGAATAAATGTGTGAACTACCCGAAAAGGGGAACTCGTGACGACAGAAATGTACCTAAAAAAGAAACAACTTCATTAAATACACTGGCGGGAAAAAATATACGAACACCATGAAATAAGGAATGTAGAATGCGTAAATTTTGGTGACGTATTTGTCTAGGGAACATATTTAATTGATTAAAGGTACGAGACTATAGGTTAATATCCACGCGAGAAAAGCTATCGCAAATGTGCCATGCTGGTCCATTAATAACCGGTGTAATCGCCCGACTGTTGAATGCAGGCATGCAAACGTGCATACATTGTGCCGTACAGGTGTCGGATGTCACCTTGTGGGATTAGTTCCATGCCTGTTGCACTTGGTCGGTCAATACAGAGACGGTCAATGCCGGTTGTGGATGACGCTGGAGTTGTCATCCAATGATGTCTCATATATGCTTGTTTGGGGACAGATCGGGGGATCGAAGAGGCCAAGGCAACATATCGACACTGTAGAGCAAGTTGGGTTACAACAGCAGCATAGGGGCGTGCATTACCCTGTTGTAAAACTCCCCGGGAATGCTGTTCGTGAATGGCAGCACAACAGGTCGAATACCCAGACGGACGCACACATCTGCAGTCAGGGTGCGTGGGATAACCACGAGAGTGCTCCTGCTGTCATAGGAAATTGCTCCCCAGACCAGAACTCCCGGTGTACGTCCAGTGTGTTGACGCTGCAGACAGGTGGAATGCGGGCGCTCACCTGGCCTCCTCCTGACCAACACACGGTCATCACTGGCACCAAGGCAGAACCGGCTTTAATCGGAAAACACAACGGACCTCCACTCAATCCTCCAATGAGCTCTCGCTTGACACCACTGAAGTCGCAGACGGCTGTGGTTTGGGGTAAGTGGAATACACGCCGCAGGGCGTCTGGTTCGGAGTAGCGCTGTGAAGAGGAGGCGGTCCTCCTGTTGATTGAATCCGATAATACGATTATAGCGCTCCTCCGGTGATCTCCGGTACTACCGACGGAAGCAAAGCAGTTACGGGGCTGTGAAGGTTAACCAAAGAGCCGCCTCCTGTTCGCAGCACTATTTCCGACTATACGAATGTATTGGACTGTAATTTGAAAGTTACGTCCATGAATATAGGCACCCTGTAAAAAGCGTTGCCTGCATACACAAAAATGTACCTATATCACCTATCTTCCATACAATACCCCTTACCAAAAGACGTATAATCATTCAGAAGAATTAATGCATCCTCACATTTAATATTTGTTATCATGAAAATTTATCATAGATATCTAATTCATATCGCATGCACCTGTAGGTACAAACCCTGTGGGTACTCGCAACAAAAAATATATTCGTTCAATTGTTTCACAGAAAAGTGTAGGCCCTACCTGTGAAGAACTTACACAATACCCTTCGATGATGATGATGATTATTATTATTATCATTATTATTATTATTATTATTATTATTATTATTATTGCTGGCCACGCTTCAAAAACGCTGTATTTCGATCAGCAGAAAATGCTGAAGAGACCCGAAAGCAAGCGGCATCGGAAATAGCCGCATTTCTTAAGAAGCATGAGCAAAGGTACTTAGCGCATCGCCCTTCTAAGGAAGGCGCGGCAGGGACCAGCTCATTCTACTGAACTTATTTCGGAAGAACGCTGAGAGGGTGTCAACTGCAGCGACTGACGTTATGATAAGTGTCCGTCAGTACATTAAGAAGGCTTCCGCGCCTCCAACTACCAATCCAGTGACATACGGTACTGGAACAAAGAAAAAGTGCCGGCATTAGTGATGTAGCCTTATGGTATCTTTCCGTATCCGTTCCGGCGGAGAGAGTATTTTGTAAGGCTGGGGAAATTATAATCGAGAAAAGAAACTCTGTTCAGTCAGAAACGGCTGGCGTCTTTGTCTTCCTGTATGGAACTAAACAATACTTGTGAAGGAAGACTGTTGTTTTTGATCATGCATAATTATGAAATAATACTGTTACCAGTCACAATTTTTATGACGTTTTATTCCACAATGCTTTTTTTAGAGCTTATACTCGTCTCGTCCGGTGGTGAAATGTAACAATAACCATAACAATGGCTTTACGTCCGACTACTACGATTTTCGGAGACTCCGAGGTGCCGGAATTTAGTCCAGCAAGGAGTTCTTGTACGTGCCAGTGAGTCTACCGACTCGCGGCTGACATTTTCTTCTTTTCCTACCGCCTTTTCCCACACCTGTGGGGTCGCGGGTGCAAACTGCGTCGCACATGTGGATTTGGCCCTGTTTTACGGCCAGATGTCCTTCCTGATCGCGGCTCACGTATGTGAGCACTTTCAAATACAACCTGCCAAGTTGGGGTCAGAAGGCCAGTGCCTCAACCATCCGAGCCACTCAGCCGGGCATGAAATGATAATTGTATTAATTATTTCAAAACGAATTAATTTACAGTCACGGATAAGGCCTACATTATAACACGTTTATATTTAAAATACATAATTATGTTTGTATGAAAGAATGATATGTGTAATACTGCCAAGTAAGTCGAGTATTAAGTTAACGGAGGGGCCCAGTTTCGCGCAATAATAGCGACAAGTTATAAATTCCTGTACAAATACTCGTTCATTTCTCCCGCACAAATTTCGCACTACGCGCTTATCATTCAATCGGAGGTTTTCCGGAGGCACCGACGGAAAGCGCTCAGACCCTCCGCTCCGTTAACAGTGCTAGTTCGGAGGTGTCCTTCAAGTAACCGATTTTGAAGAGTTCGTTGGGTCACTAATGCCAACTGCCGCTCGAAATGCTGCTGCAGACGCAGTCCGCTGCGCCACAGTCATACGCCGAATAAGGCGGTCCTCCCGCTCGGTGGTGCCACGGGGATTTCCGGAGCCCGCTCTTCTTGCGAGCGTACCTTTTCGTGACCACTGCTGCCAGCACGCATGCACAGTGGAGACATTCCTACTAAGTCGTTCTGCAATAGCGCGGAAGGAAAATCCACCTTCACGTAGCCCTATTGTACGGCCTCGTTCAACCGCAGTGAACTTATGATACTGGCCTCTTCGTCGTCGTAAAGTCACTCCGTCCAATCTAACGCTCTCGCTCAGTACAGTCCGTATTTAAAGCAAACCTGATGTGCAATGTCATGGGGCCGCTACTAGAGCCACGCTAATACGATTTGCGGGAAATTTGAAACAACGTCATCTTTCGGATGTATAAACACGCCTACCACCGTTCGCTATTCTAGCACAACCCCTTCTTGGTGTTTGGATATTTATTTCCGCCAGTGTAAAATGGCATGTTTCGGTCTTGAAAAAACGCCAGATTACATCAAATCACACTAACTATTTAGAAACTTATAAACACTTCAATGTTTACATAGAGCAGGCAATAAAGGAAATCAAAATCCTGAGACTTGCCGATGATAATGTTGTTATATCTGACTGCAAAAGATCTGGAGAAAATGCTGAATGGTATGGACAGTCTTGGGAAGGAGTACAAGATGCAAATAAATAAGTCGAAAACAAAAGTAATGGAGTGCAGCCGAACGAAATCAGGTAATACAGCAAATATTAGATTAGTAAATGAAGTCTTAAAGGAAGTATATGAATATTGTTACTTGGGTAGTAAAATAATGATGCCAGAAGTAAGGAGGGCATAACATACAGACTAGCAAAAGCAAGGAAAGCTTTTCTTAAGAAAATAAATTTGCTCACCTCAAACATTGATATAGGAATTAGAAAGCTTTTGAAAACTCATCTGGAGGGCGGCATTGCATGGAAGTGAAACATGGACGATAACTAGCTCAGAAAGGAGAATAAGAGCTTTCGAAATGTGTTACAAAGAATGGTGAAGCTGAGACGGGTAGATAGAATCACGAATGAAGATATCGTTGGCTTACTTCTTTTTTTTTTTGCTAGGGGCTTTACGTCGCACCGACACAGATAGGTCTTATGGCGACGATGGGATAGGAAAGGCCTAGGAGTTGGAAGGAAGCGGCCGTGGCCTTAATTAAGGTACAACCCCAGCATTTGCCTGGTGTGAAAATGGGAAACCACGGAAAACCATCTTCAGGGCTGCCGATAGTGGGATTCGAACCTACTATCTCCCGGATGCAAGCTCACAGCCGCGCGCCTCTACGCGCACGGCCAACTCGCCCGGTGGCTTACTTCTAAAAGCTCGTATGTCACAATGCTCTTCCTATCCATTATATTCCGTAAGACTGGTCACACCTCCCAGCTACATATTTATATCCAGTCCATCAGAACAATTTTCGTTGTGATCATTTTCCTATGCTACCGTGTAAAGGAAAATGGACCTTAACATACCGTATTGTAGGGATGTTTGCATGGCGAATTCACGCACTCCGACAGTTTGATGTATTTAAGGTTCATTTTCCTTTATACATTAGCATAGGAAAATGAACACAACGAAAATTGTTCTGATGGACTTTACATCCGTATGTGGCTGGGAGGCGTGACCAGTCTTGAGGAAGGTAATGGATAGGAAGTGCATTGGGAGATACGAGGTTTTAGAAGTAAGCCATCGATATACTGAATCGAGTTGGTGAGAGAAGATCGATTTGGCTGAATTTGACGAGAAGAGAGAGTGATACGACACCTCTTAAGATATCCATGACTTGTACAGGTGGTTTTGAGGGAAGTGTAGGGGGGTAAAAACGGTACGGGCACAACAAGGTACGAATATGGCAAGCAGACTGGAGCAGATGTAGATGTAATAGTTATGTAGGAATGAAAAGGTTAGCACAAGGTAGGGAGTCATGGAGAGCTGCATTAACTAGTCTGATTACTTAAACAACAACAAGCCGAGCTTCAGTTCGTAATTCACACATCAATACTAACAACAGAGCTTATTCCAGACACAAAGCCTAAACGAGTACTAATATTTTCTAAGCATCGTCATTCAAACCTAGCGAGTCACATATTTCTTCAAAATCCTATCTAAACAGACATCTAGAATGGATTTTAAACACAGTTTCGTGATACCAACTCCAACCTCGCACGTCTTTTTATCACTTCGATTATAATCAGTTTCATACATATTTATAGCATTAACGCACCAAGTCGAGTTCTCAAGGAGTTTTATTCCAGTTTCATTTTATTTGCATTTTTTTGTACGCGAACATCGAGATGATTTTTACACTAAGAAATTTCGCAAGTTACCAATTATATTCGGCTTTCAAATTTACCTATATTCTTTCTCCTCTTTCCGTCCAGGGTTGGTTTTCCCTCGGACTCAGCGAGGGGTCCCACCTCTACCACATCAAGGGCAGTGTTCTGGAGCGTGAGACATTTGGTCGGGGATAAAACTGGGCAGAAGGGCCATTACCTCGCCAAGGCGGCCTCACCTGGTACGATCAACAGGGACCTTGGGGGAGATGCGAAGATTGGAAGGCATAGTCAAGGAAGACTTAAGTTAGGTACCATCCCGACCTTTGCCTGGAGAAGTAAGAAACAACAGAAAACCACTTCGACGATAGCTGAGGTGGTAATCGACACCCCCTCCCCTGCCTTCTACTCGGTTAACTTCTCGAGGCTGAATGGACTCCGTTCTAGTCCTCTTATCACTTTTCAAACTTCGTCGGCAGAGCCGGGAATCATACTAAGCACTACACCAAGGACGCGGACTTTGCGTATTTTCACCAGATGAATAGCTCCAAATTCTTCATATTTCAATGACATTAAAAAAAAGAGAAGATAATATATATACGCCAGGAGTGAGGAATGGCGAAGAAAAGTCTTATGACGCAGCAGCACCTCCCAGCTATTTCTTTAAACGAGTCTAACAGTGAAAAAAGTTCCAATGCTGGCCACATGCCCTGTTTAGAAAGAGAGGGTTGGAGAAGCGAGGCTAATTCATCCAGTAACACTGACCCTGTCCAGTATGTAGGCCTACTCAGGCCATACGGTTACACCCTCATCCGGGCACGTTGGGACGGGATTAACGACCTTAAAATATAATTTGTAAAATAAAGTTCAAAAGGAAAAAGATGGAGGGACAATCACTCGACTATTAGGAATAGTGGGCAACAATGGGAAATTAAATTAACTCCCCATCCTAAAAGAATACTTGCGTGTTTTCAGGAGTCGTGAATTCGAATTTGACTGTCGGCAATCCATGAAATGTATTTCTATGATATTCGATCCCAGCTCCCAGCAAATGGTTGGGTGATACTTTCGAAACCACGACACTAATCTTGCTTTCTTTTATCTAGACCACGACCACTTCCTTCCCTCTACTAACACCAACTTAACAACAATTATCTGTAGTCCAAACACAGTCTCTCAAGTGGACAAATATACAAGCCAATTATTTAGTCTTTCTGTGACTTTACATTAATCTGCACGCTGTGAATATTTTCAGACTTAAAAAAAAACACGTTTCCCCATGTGTTGCAATTGCAAGAGACTAAGACGTTTCCTGATGTGAAAACGGAAAACAACGGAAAACCATCTTCAGGGGTGCCGACATTGGGGGTTCAAACCCAATATCTCTCGAATGCAAGCTCACAGCTGCCCGACCCTAACCGCACGGTCACCTCGCTCGGTACAATGAATATCCAAACACAAAGGCGAATTGAATCATTACTGGAATCAAAATATAAGACATCCTTACAACAAACCAACTTTATAAACAAACTCAAACGCGTGGCACACTCAGCACGTTATGAGCCTTAACCTTTCAAGACAACTGTTGCCCAGTCAGATGGCCTGCAGAGCTTTGGGTGCCCCATGACAGTGTGACACCCTCTGCAGTCTTTCGTGACTTGGTCTGAAGCCGCTCATATTAGACAGCTGTCCATTTGATCTCACGAGGCCCCTGAGTGAAGCCCGTCCAAAGACTCAGTCGAGGATTAAAAATCACTGGACCAGCTGGTAATCCAACCTGGGACCTCATGATAAGGCAGACACCCTATACTCCAACACTATGCGTCTGATCCACCTTTCTAAGTCAGCCCGGCTCCATGGCTAAATAGTTAGCGTGCTGGCCTTTGGTCACAGGGGTCCCATCATTTCACTAGCATGGGGGCTGCATGTATATGTCTTCTTCATCGACATCACGACGCCCAGGTAGCCTACGGGTGTCAATTCAAAAGACTTGCACCTGGCGAGCCGAACATGTCCTCAGACACTCCCGGCACTAAAAGCCATACACCATTTCATTTTTTTCCTAAAAGTCATATCTGTTATCAAAATACGCGTGAACTTCATGGGATTCGCAACAGGCTACTTGTGACTCCATCTATCTACTTGGCACAACAAAGACACGAGTTGTTTCATAGCATGGTCATACAGTATTTACCTTACATAAAATCCCCAGACAAGCGTCCAGTCCATTGACTGAATGGTCAGCGTACTGGTCTTCGTTTCAGATGGCCCAGGTTCGATTCCCGGTCGGACCTAGATTTTAACTGCGCATAGTTAATTCCCCTGGTTCGGGGACTGGTTGGTTGTGTTCATCTTAATGCACTTCTCTTCATATACACACAACACATAATCTTAAAAAAAACAACCACAAAGACTCGATAGTGAATACATTCGTCCACATAGGCTTGGTGTCAATATCGATAGTGAAAGGTGAGAAGATTGTGTACAGTCAGTTGCATTCTGACAATGTCCTTGATGAGGCGATAAAACTTGGCCAAATCCACATCAAATGCAGACCCCAATTAAGAAGGAAAAAAAACCTAGACAATGACATTCGTATGAGAATTCGAGGATCTTCATATCGCGAACGCACGTATTTCAGTTTTCACCTATGAGGTTGTCATTACACGTGAGGATTGTTTGTTCCCACCATAATGGAACTTGCGTGTAACACCGGTTAAGCTCGCTTCGCACGGAAATTACTTTTGCTGATTATGTACAGGATAGGGGCGTTTTCAAATGTTTGAGGACTGGGTACTGGCCTTGTAATATGACCACGTAGGTTTCAGGCAAACTGGAAATTCGCTATAGATCTGATTCCTTGTTCTAGGACGTATTCTTGATATCCTTGATGAAAAGTTCCCGGATGGGTCATGGGAAACAACACTCATACTCGTGAACCATGACCCAGTCCACTATTGGTGTTTATCTTTTGCATGCGCTGCCAAATGTTGGACGCATACAAGAAATGCAGCCGCGCGTGAACACACTGAGGAAAGCACATTAGTTTTATGCCTCGTAGGAAATATTCGTGATAATGTAAATTACAGTATTTCGCTGTAAAACTAGGATTTGTTTATGACTAACAGATTTTATCGTTCACTGTGGAGAAAGTGGAATGATTTAATGGAAATCTCCACCTCCTTTCAGTGAGGGAGCTTTTTCCTTCCCTGTACTCTTCAAAACAAATACATCCACCGGCTGCGTTGCACAGTTTATTAGACTTTTAAGCTCAAAGTTTGAGGGACAGATTTCCGTAGCAGTCATTCAGCATTTTCAAGTCTATAAATGTGCAAAATATGCATCAGTGTGTTTACGGAAACTAAAAACCTCATTAAAGGGCGAAGTTTAATATTATTATTATTATTATTATTATTATTATTATTATTATTATCATTATCATTATTATTATCATTATCATTATTATTATTATCATTATTATTAATGTATGTTTTACGTCCCACTAATTACTTTCTGCGGTCTTCGGACACTCCGAGGTGCTGGAGTTTCGTCCTGCAGGAGCTTTTACGTGCCAATAAACCTAACGGCAGCGGCACGAGTGTGGCGTATCTGAGCACCTTTAAATAGTCTCGGACTGAGGTGCGATCGAAACAGTCAACTGATACAGAAAGCCAGCGTTGATCAGGCCGATTCAATCAGCCTGGCTTTCCTCTATTAAAATGTATAGTGCTTGAAGGGATGTTAAAAAGAAAGTTTCCGGGAGATAGTGGGTTCGAACCCCACTGTCAGCAGCCCCGACGATGGTTTCCCGTGGTTTCCTGTTTTCACACCAGGCAAATGCTGGGGCTGTATCTTATTAAGGCCACGGCCGATTCCTTACCACTCCTCACCCTTTTGTGTCCTATCGCCGTCATAAGACCTATCTGTGTCAGTGTGACGTAAAACAACTTGTAAAAAGTTATTTGTACAGTTATAGTTCCTTGATAACGATCAGCTAATTGCCAGCGTCGTCGTCGATTCCCGCTGTGATTAGTTTATTTTTCAGCTGGCAATTAGCAGATCGTTAACAAGGACTATAACTGAACAATAAATTTGCTTAACATCCCTTCAGGTATTATACATTTAATATAGAAAACCATCTTCAGGGCTGCAGACGGTGGGATTCGAACCCACCATCTCCCAAATGCCAGATCACAGCTACGCGCCCCTAACTGTGCAACCAAGTCGCTCGATTTCGCAGGCCCCATTCGGGGAGTGAAGTGGTACTTCGTCCTGCTTAAAAGAAACAATATTTCGTTGGACCACAAAGGAGGCGTCTTATAAGACTAGACAACAGCGTATGCGTCGTCATTAGTTGTCAGTAAAGAGTTTTCTTCAGCTTCTGCAGCTCGTTTCCTAAAGTGTAGTGGACGCGTCGCCGTCGTCCTTCTGATGCCACATTTTACCATTTACTATTTTTTGGTTACGCTGAAGAAGTTAAAAGCAGACAAGCTTGTAGTTTCACGAGACTATGTACCATGACCGGTGCCATGAAGTTTCCAGTTTTACGTCAAATTTGAACCTGACATTCGCCAGGATTCGAGTCTAGCTCCTTGGCTGAATGGTCAGAGTAATGTCCGATTCAGATGTTACCGAAGACGACACATACACCCAGCCCCTGAGTCAGCGAAATTAACCAATTATGGTTAAAATTCCCGACCCCGCCGGGAATCGAACCCGGGACTCCTGTGACCAAAGGCCAGCACGCTAACCATTTAGCCATGGAGCCGGACTGTTTAACAATGATTATAGTACAGGGAACTAAATCCGCGCAGTGAGTAGGGATACGGATCAATATGTTTTGCTAAATGGAAGTGTGTTTCTCGCTATTTTGAAATTTGCCATTCCATTTTCCCCACTTGTCATGCCAGGTAATACAGAGCTCTCTAATCATGGATTCATGAAACATCGGTACAATCTCATTTACTTAACCCGATTCCAGTTCAAATGGTGGATCAGGTGTGAAGCGCCAACATGCGCACACTTGTAGGAACGTGCCAATTGTAAATGTGGTTTGTCCTACACCTGTCAATGTGCCTTGAAAGCCTTTCTTGAATGAAAGTGACAGGGACACTGGCGTGTCTCCCACACATTTTCATCCACATTTGAAACAGAGATGCAACGGTGACAAACATTTCTAATTATCAGTTATAAAGAGGCTACTTCACTGCGAAGTACGGAATTACTAGCCGGGAGTGTTGAGGCCTGTCTATCGGCACAGATAGGAAGTTCCTTAGGTTAGTTCGTACTGCTGCAGAAGCTATCTGACCCGTGGGTCTTCTTTATTAGGCTCTTCAACTTCAGACACTCCACACAACAATAGTTTTTGTAGACATACAGACAGCTGGCAGGCGGAGAAAAAGCAGCTTGCCTCTGTCATTTGCCTTACTTCAAAACACGTGGTAGAAAGCTAGCAATATTATATCATTTACAACACAAAGTGGAAACTTTAAATCAGTAATAAGCATCGAAAAACACTACGGAAAATCAAAAAGTTTGAAAAGTATCTAAATCAAAGCACACTACCCCGTATTTACCTTGATATCTTGATATGTTGGTAGCTCTACACCCAAGTCGCCACTAGTTTGCAGTTCAAAGCAAAATCTAAAGCGTTCGCCCATGAGCGAAGTCTCGTGGTACTTAGCGCAATCTGTTTGAAGGGAATTCAGATACAGCAAATGTTCGTAATTTTACATGCAAACGTACAGTCTCGAAAAAGGAAGGAGCGCATAGTATTGTATAAGTTCCTCGCTGGCAAGTTTTTCTCAGAAACAACTGAACCTATAGATATGCAGGGTGGTCTCAAACACGTCGGGAGTAATCCTAGGTAATAGTACACCCCAAAACAACAAATTCTCTATGAACATATGCCCTACGGTCGATCGTTCAGGAATTACAGACTTTCCAACTTGGCACGGGAAGTATTTTCCCGCGCTGAGTAGTTGTCGCCATGTTGATGTACCAGCAAGGATACTGCGTTCTAATAGAAGAAGTGCTCGAATTGTCCACCATGCGCCTGAATGCCCGCCTGAACACGCTGCCTCATTGATTGTCGGACACGTTCGAACACTCCAGGCATCTTTTTTTTCTTTTTTTCTTTTTTTTTTTTTTGCTAGTTTCTTTACGTCGCACCGACACGGATAGCTCTTATGGCGACGATGGGACAGGAGAGGGCTAGGAGTGGGAAGGAAGCGTCCGTGGCCTTAATTAAGGTACAGCCGCAGCATTTGCCTGGTGTGAAAATGGGAAACCACGGACTCCAGGCACCAATGGCAACTTTGTTCCACACGCTGGCGAAGTACTGTAATGTCCGTAATGGCATGCCTGACTCCAAATTTAATCCTAAATACGAACTCTTCCCCCATTCTGGCTAATAACTAAAACAGGTTTCATAACATATTAAATGCGTGAATATCCTGTACCATGCACTCATTTTTTTATTTTTTTACTATCGACTGTAGGATACATTTAAAATTTTAAACACTAGGCTACACTATTCCCTTGTTGCGTCCCTTCGCGAGTTACTGTCTCGCGACGTCAACCGATGTGTGATGTGTTACTGTACCTCTATCAAAGTCGAAACATCGGTGCGAGCAGTAGTTTCGAGCCTACGGTGTAAGGCCTACTTATCGCGTAGTCAGTATCTAGCTTGAGTTTTTCCATAATAAGCGTTTAGCGTCCCTTCAATGCGTCTGAAGATATCAAGTACCGGAAATAGATACTTTAACATGCCGGTAACTATTTGTTTACCATGTGTTTTACAACGCACCCACACATACATTATAGCAATGGCGGGATGAGAAAGTGCTAAGGCAGGGAAGGAAGCGACCATGGCCTCAATTAAGGCACCTTGTGTATAAGTGGGAAACCACGGAAAGCCATATTCAGGGCTGCCGGCAGTGAAGTTTGAATCCACTATCTCCTGAATGCAAGCCGACAGTTACGCGGCACACACCACGTAGCCACTCGCTCGATACCAGTGAATCGATCGACAGGTGTATCTCGCATTAAAGTAGCCTACTCGTAAATGCTAACAGACTTCGCTGGGATTTGGCCCCGTAATCTTCAGCACGGGAAGCGAACATATAACCAAATGCGCCACTGAGCCGGCCGAGACTATTTTCCACCACCCAGTCCCCCTCAGTTTTGGGAAGTTCTGTGTGCACACGGGTGTACTCTTAATCCTGTCCAGCATTAGCATTTTCGAAGTAATAAATACGATCAATCCAGGTTTTCCATCAGGGAAATATTTTGTACGTAAGTAATTATCCTAGCTACAGTACTTACTATAACTGTCTGGAGAAATGGTCAAGGTTCCAGCCATCCTTGGAGGCCATTCGAATACCACGTAACACGTCTCAGTATGACAACACAACGGTTAACTTACACAATTAAACTGCTATGGCAATCGTCGACTTAACGAGTATAAATTTAGATCGTATTTAAGCCACAAAAAGGTTTCGATCAAACTTCTTATCCAAGAATAAACCAGATGTAGAAAACACTAATTAGAAAAATGCAGGGAAAATGAAGGACACATCATTAGGTTGTTTCAATTAGTCATGCAGAAGTTTCTTATCCGTTTCTTATGGGACGTTACAGCCAAAAAACAGTTTGCGCGTACGAAATCAGTCTAACCTGTACTACTGTGGTGAATATTGGAAAAAAGTATTTGGAAAGGAAAACACACTGGCCTGGCGTTCGATATAATCCCGTATGTGACTATCGCTAAAATGGGAAACCAAGGAAAATAATTTCTAAGATGGTAAAATATGGCCCATAACCTCTTCTCAGTTGAGTTTCTGAGACAGAGTGCACACCGTTTCACAGTCATAAATTAATCTTCACTTCATTACAGAACCCGAAATCGCATCCGGATCAACAGAGCGAGAAACTACAGAACTACTGAAAGAAATGAAGTCGTTCTACCAAATACTACAGAATGTGTGTACAATCCTTCAAGCAGAGAGAACTAATCATTTATTTATGAAACAACATGTCCTAGGCAGAATTACACGACAGAAAGCGGATTGTCATCGTCGTAAATTGTGATATTTCGAATGTGCTAAACTTAGTTCTAAACAATATTACAGTGTCAAATTTTATCATGCAAGCATCCAACTTTCGGTATGACAAGTCGTAAGTATTATTATTATTATTATTATTATTATTATTATTATTATTATTATTATTATTATTATTATTATTATTATTATTATTATTATTATAAATTCAACGTCACTTCAGTTGCTGTAGATGTTAAGAGAAGCCGGATTTCCGCAATTGCCCTGGCAATTTCTTTTAACATGCCAGTAAATCTACTACTTGCAATTAAGCACCCTTAACTGCCAAACGACTGCGCTGCGATTGGATCATGCACTCGGAAGTGAGCGACGTAACCAACTATGTTACATGGCCGTCGTAATTTTATGTCTCAAAATAGTAAAAAATGTAATAAACCCATGGACCAACATAGGTTGCGATATATTTTAGAAGGCAGGATAACTGCTTTATTCATCTCCTTCCCTATGATAGAAACTGTGTCAAACCTTCAGTGTGGAGGCTGGTTGGATGATCCACAGTTCAGTCAGCTGCCGTAGATAGAGAAATAAGGGGTGACAGTTTCCTGTTGCTTTCCCCCACTGAGCCAGAGTGTGAGATCACACATCAGTCTGTCATGCCAACTGAAATGCGTACACCAACCACATCCATAAGAGACACTCCCATAACCAATCACCACAGGACATTTTTTCCATAAGGAATGGTATTCCTGGTTTCACTCATGCCTCAACCCAATTTAACAAAGTCGAAGTCAACGATGAGAAGAAAGCTCGATCGGTGGAAAGCTTGGTCTAGCCCACAAAAGATGAAGTGCGCATTATAAACACTATCTCACCTGAGAGTACAAACTAAGATAAACAAAATTGTTAAAATACGTATTTTCTAGTCGTAACAGCACTGCTGAATTTTTTTTTTTTTTTTTTTTTTTTGCTATTGGCTTTACGTCGCACCGACACAGATAGGTCTCATGGCGACGATTGGACAGGAAAGGGCTAGGACTGGGAAGGAAGCGGCCGTGGCCTTAAGGTACATTTGCCTGGTGTGAAAATGGGAAACCACAGAAAACCATCTTCAGGGCTGCCGACAGTGATGTTCGAACGCACTATCTCTCTAATACTGGATACTGGCCGCACTTAAGCGACTACAGCTATCGAGCTCGGTCTGCTGAATTTCATCGGCAAACTAATAGCGTTTTAAAAAAATAAAATAATGAAGCAATTCAGCTAACATTTTTTTTTAGTACTTTAAAGTCACATCAATTCAGAGAGCTATTTGGCGGCTATGGGATAGGAAAGATCGAGGACTAGGAAACAAGCGGCAGTGTTCTCAAGGCATAGACCCAGTATTTGCTTGATTTGGAAATGGGAAACCACGGAAAACCGTCTCAGGGTAGGGTTCGAACCCATCAACTCCCGAATGAAAGTTTGTAAGCGGCGCGAACCGCGGAGCCAATTCGCTCGGTTTCAGCAAGCACTGTAAAGACATTCAATGTATATGAAAATAAGACATACAAGATGGGATATTAAAGGATCACGAAGGAAATATATTGTGCAATTAGCAGATATTACCGCGGCTGAAAGATACATCCAAGCTTCTGCTGACGTTAATACGAACAGTTAACGAACATGAAAAATCCCACTTGCAAAAATTTTTTTTCCAATTTGCTTTACGTCGCACCGACACAATGTCTTATGGCGACGATGGGACAGAAAAGGGCGAGCAGTGGGAGAGAAGCGACCGTGGTCTTAAGGTACAATTCCAGCATTTGCCAGGTATGAAAATGAGAAAACCACGGAAAACCATATTCAGGGCTGCCGACAGTGGGGAGTTGCAAAGTAAAGAAACGATGTGATGATGATGCTTCTAGTTTATGCTTGTTTTAAGGGGCCTAACATCTAAGGTCATAGGCCCACTTCTTGTTTAAAGGGGCCTAACATCTAAGGTCATCGGCCCCTAATGGTACGAAATGGACGACATGATGCAATTAAAATTTTTAATGTATCCACTGACTAGAGTTTAAATTAAACGCTGATGAAAAATGATGAGATTAAAGCAATCAATGGACCTAATTTGCAATGCCTTATTTTCTAATGAAATTACAGAAAATACAGGTGACAATGGAATATGGCATTGCCTGGAAGTACAGAGTTATAGATATAATTTAAGTTAGAAGTTAAAATAACACATTAAATACACAAACACGAACTAAAAGTCAATGGGATAACGGCGCAGTTAACAGAAATACACTACGACAAAAACATTAATACATACGATTAAAAGACCACTCTCCCTCATAAAACGGATGACTAGGTATGCTGACTGCTCGTCATCTCGCAAGGTGAGAGAGATGGTACTCTGGAGTTTTAGACTACGGCGCAGATCGACGAAGTCCACGCACTCCGTAAAGATGTGTACCACGGTAAGACGATCGCCGAAGTACACACCGGAGGGGGTTCTCTTTTCAGTAAACAGGAGTGTGTTTCTATACCGTGGCCGATCCGAAGACGACATAATATCACTGCTTCCCTCCCAGAAGCCCGAAGGGAAGTCCTCCATACCGTCGTAAGTTCCTTTTATCGCTCTCAGCTTATCGAGTAGAGTGGCCTGCCACTCCATCTCTCAATGGGACGTAACCAAATGTCTCAGCTGAGAGCGAATATCCCTTGCTGGAACCTTGAAAGGCAACGGGGGCAGTGAAACTGCCTCCTTGGCAGCCTTATCTGCTAACTCGTTTCCCTCTTCACCCATGTGGCTTGGAAGCAACAGAAACGTGATTCTGGTGCCGGCATCCGAACACCCGGCCAGCAGGTCCTGGATCCGCTGCACCAGAGGATGCCGAGGGAAACAGGTATCAATAGATTGTGGCGAGCTCAAAAAGTCAGTACACAGAAGAAAGTGTCGGCGCCCATCGGACAGTGTGTACCGCAGAACTTCACAGATAGCATAGAGCACTGCTGTGTACGCACTACAGGTTTTCGGGAGAGCAAAAAGAAACCTATCATTGTCGACAACGAATGCACAGCCCACCTTCGTTTCTGCCCTCGAACCATCCGTGTAAACGAAGACTGAACCTGGATACCGGCCAACATCCAACAAGAAGAGCCTCCGATAAATCGAAGGATCCGTACTTTCCTTCGGGCCAGTGTGCAAATCCATTATTATTTCAGGTAGTCGTATTATCCACGGAGGTACCTCACTTGGTTGTCTGACAAGCGACAAGACAGGGAACCGAGCGTACATCAAACAATCTGTGACTGCTATCCAAGCGTATTCCAACCGGCCGCGTTGCTCGAGGATAAGCAGCGTACAGCCGACGGTTTCCATTGTGGAATACGCAAAGATAGGTTGGGTGAAGTGGCATTTGTCGCAAATTTGCAGCATAGGACAGAAGCATTTGCTGGCGCCTCAGGTGTAAAGGCGACACACCAGATTCAGCGAGCAGGCTAGCAATGGGGCTTGTACGAAAAGCTCCCGTCGCCAACCTAACCCCGCTGTGGTAGATGCTATTCAGTTTCGCAAGGACACTTTGCCTTGCTGATCCATATGCTGCACTGCCGTAGTCTAACCTGGATAAAATAAGTGCCCTATAAAATCGTAGGAGCATCGTGCGGTCAGCTCCCCAGTTAGTGCTACTAAGAAACTTCAAGATATTCAACTTCTTAGTTTTAACTGCCGGACATGTGGCTCCCACGATAATTTACTATCGAAAAGGTGCCCAATAAATCGGGAAGTGTCAACTACGGGAAGGGAGACATTTCCTAAATAAAGTTCAGGATGCGAGTGAAGAAGAGTGCGCTTCCGACAAAAGTGCACAACAGAGGTCTTTGCGGTTGGAAACAGAAAGCCATGTTCTGAAGTCCACCGTTCCACTCCCCTAACAGCTTTCTGTAATTGTCGCTCTGCGACTACCATATTATGCGAAAACGTCCACATATAAGGACTAGAGCAAAATCGTACACATAATAGCGACGGTATTACTGCTGAACCAGCAGCAGCGACAATACCTTTTATGGCAATCGCGAACAGAGTGACACTAAGAACGGATCCCTGTGGGACTCAATTTTCTTGAACGTGATATTGCGAATATGCCCTCCCTACTCGGAAACGAAATAGACGGAGGGACAAAAAAATCACAATAAATACCGGCAAATTACCACGGAATCTCCATTGATGCAGGACTGAAAGGATACCATATCGCATATGGTGTCATAAGCCTTTTCTAAGTCAAAGAAAACGGGCATCAAATGCTGTTTGCGGAGAAATGCATCCTGGATAGAACTCTCCAGGCGTACCAGGTTGTTAATGGTCGAGCGAGCGGCTCGAATATCACAATGGTACTCGAACAAAAGTCCTCGTGTCTCCAGACACCATACAAGATGGCGATTTACCATCCTCACAAATAGCTTACATAAACAGTAGGACAAATAGGTCTAACTTCCTGCATACATGAGATTTTTGTCAGACTTGAGGACAAGAATGACTATGCCCTCTCGCCACTTAGACAAACTCACCTTCTATCCAGATTCGGTTGAACACACGAAGGAGATATAACAGACTATCCTCACTAAGGTGTTTCAACATCTGGTTATGGACATTGTCTGGTCCAGGAGACGTGTCCTTGCAAAGCGCTAAGGCGCTACGGAGTTCCCACCCCGTAAAGGGCACGTTATAGTCCTCTGAAGCTTGAGTGGCAAAACTAAAATGACGTTCTGCCTCCCGCTTCAGAGCGAGGAAATCACGATGGTTAATTTCCGGAGCCAGACACATCCGCGCAATGACTGGCTAGATGGTTAGCAACCGAGAGCGGATCAGTGACGTTACTGCCTGAAATGGAAATTCCCGGTACAGAAGATGATCCTTGGATACCCGAAATATGTCGAAGTTTAGTCCACACTTGAGATGACTATGTGATGTCAGACGACACATCTCTCCCACGAAGCTTTCTTACTCTGTCGAAATAAGAAGACAGGAAAGGCAAATATTGTAAGCAATTGGGTATTGCATTATATTTTAAACCGTACTTACACTTAGTCCGTTTCCAAGGCCGAAAGGTCTGCGTCGAGGCCTTCAGTCCATACAGGTTCCCGGGTTCTGGTTATTTCCACTGACTCAGGGAGTGGTTGTTATGTCACAATACACTCCTCTTCATATACAGTATATAAAATACATTACCAACCACCACGAAAGTCCGCAATAGTGAATACATCCCTCCACGTGGGATTTGCGTCCACAAGGTCATCTGGCCATAAAACACGGCTAAGTCTACTTGTGCGATACAATTCACACCCGCGACCCCACCAGGAAGTGGGTAGTAGTAGTAGTAGTAGTAGTAGTAGTGAAAATGAAAATCCAAAGCCTGTTTCCAATCATTCGACCGGATCAGGAAGGGAATGAATGAAACCCCCATCTAGCGGCGAGGATAGGAGTAGCAGCTGTAAAATTCTGTATTATGCTTACAAAAGTTTGTTACATAAAACTGTCATTACTATATTTCACTAAATGGACTGTTACACAATACTCTTATGTACTGTATACACAGTATTCTACGTTCTTTCGGATAATACGAACATTTCTTATATGAACAGACCACAGCCCCCATTTAGTTGGGATTACTGGGGTTCTATGTATGTGTCTGGCTCAGAAAAATATATTAATTCATTCTTTAGACGTTTAGAACACTTATAACCAACAGATGCGTGCACGTGATCAGTTGCGTAACGTAGTTTGTCAGTCACTCGCCTCCAGTGTTCAACGTAGCGGGATCGAATCCAAATATAGTTTATTGTCGTTTACGAGGCAAGAGACTGGAGTCAATCACTAGCTCGTCAGATTGGCCCTGTTCAGGACAAAATATCGTCACTCCGGTGTCTTTCAAGATCGGTAGTACAGCAATTTGAAACCAAACAACACAATCTTTTCCCAATTTCTTGAGGTCAGCACAGTGTGTATCTGGCCCAATTTTAAGGCCGGATGACCTTCCAGACGCCAAACCTACGTGGAGGAATGTATTAACTGTTGTGTGTTTATTTGGCGGTAGCTGGTAGTGTGGAATGTTAAAGTAGATTTAGGAACGTGTATTAGGACGAAAACAAATACCTATTCACCGAGTAGTCGTTTACCATATACAGTTAATATCTCCGGTCCCCTGAACCATTCAGCCAAGTATCCGGATTATTATTCATTCAGAAACTGATTATGTCATTGAGGAAACAATGGATATGCAAATACCGAAACTTCCAGACTAACAGTACAATTTATTAGCCAAGGAACTTCGATACTGTTCTGCATTAGCAGAGATTAACGTAAACAGGAAATACTCCGTTATTACACACGGTCAGTGGCCCACGCGAAGTAACTTATACATATGGATATGTAATGAAATGACAATGACTCACGCACTCCGCCCAAGGTCAAGTGTGACGTACTTCATATTTACCTGCTCTTCTGCACTTGTAATCTGTATTCAAGTCGAAGCAACACCAATGAATAAATTTCTGGAGAGGATTACATTAAACTCCACCGATGTCGTCAGTAGCGTATCACAGTTACCGAAGCGGCAGTGCCGCCTCCTCTCCCGTTCCACGAGAGAAAACATACAGACGCCTAAACAAAACTAAGAAATAATAGCCGTTTCTAATCAAAACAGTCGAATTAACAGGCAGCTGAATGAGGTAAGTATTTTTGAAGGAACATCAGTGCTTGGTTTTCATCGGGAAACATTTTAAAACAATGCGTAAAAGCTACTGGTTTTACGACGACCGACTGATACAGGCCTTATGACGACGACTGTATATGACAGGGCTACGACTGGAAAGGAAGCGACCGTGGCCCCAGCATTGGCCAGGTGTGAAAATGGGAAACCACGGAAAATCGCCACCAGGGTTGCCGACAGTAAGGTTCGAACTCTCCATAGCCTTACTGCAAGCTCAGTTACGTGACGCAAACTGCGCAGCCAACTCGCTCCACAAACGTATTAATTACTTTAATTAATTCATGTCTCTATTTATCCACGCGCTACGTGGGATAGATCTGATACGTAGGTGACCCGGGAAAAAGCCGCACTCTTAGCCACCGTCGGCGATAAGATTTCATATCCGAGCGGTGCTCCATGAAAGTTTCACCGAAAAATGATACACTTTGGAAAGGATGAATATATTTAAGGTGATAGTGAATACTACTAGTACTTCACGTATAACGTAATTTTCCGCATTTCTTACAGAACACGTTTTCCGTCTGTCACAGTCCCTTCTCTACCGTCCCGTTCCCGCCTGACTGTTGTCCGCACATATACTAAAATAGCCTATCCGGTATTTCCTTTCCAATAGTTTGTAAAAGCAATGGTCATATTAACATAACCCTCGTTTTAGAAGGAAGCAATATTACCTTTGTGAAAGAAAGACATGAATATCGATTTACTTTAATGACCTGTCAATCCTACAATGGCTGAGGCTAGTACACCAAATGGCTATTAAACAATAATAATAATAATAATAATAATAATAATAATAATAATAGCTGCTGTCTATTTAATAGAACCATTAACGGATTAATCTAAAATCCGATTAACCGATCAATGTGCTTTAGCCGATTAATCGAGCCGATTAAAACTTGGCGTGGTGAAGGAAAAATAACGGTTTTGCGTGGCACAAAACCTCTATTATATTACTATAATGCATTAATATATTGTAATGGATTAAGTCACCACGAGTATGCACTTCAGTTTGACATCATTTAGGGAGCCTGCGTGTATAAATTTCGATATTCCGTTTTAGTTCACCAGATGCCAGAGAAACGGACACCTATTGAGCGATCTATAGCTGAGTTTTAATTAATTTTACTGCGGTAACATCAAATGTACCACCAGAGTGTGTCAATATCATACGGCATGGAGTGTCTAATGGATATTTTTTCGCCCTTCAAAAATCCGACTAACTCTCCAGGGTTTGAACCCGCGATCTTGGGATCCAGTTGCCGGCAGTCTACCAATGTTCCACAGACGAACTAAGAAAACAGGACATTGACATTTCTAGCTCGGACGGTAGAGCACTGGCCTTCCGAGCCCTGCTTGGCAGGTTCGATCCTGGCTCAGTCCTGTGGTACTACATTATGAAGGTGTTCAAATACGTCAGCCTCATGTCGGTGGATTTAACGGCACGTAAAAGAACTCCTGCGGGACAAAATCCCGACACCTAGGGGTCTTCGAAAACTGTAAAGGTAGGCCAAGTTAGTAGGACGTAAAACCAATAACATTATTATTAAATGGACAATTCAACCGAAACTTTTGAAATTAACATTTCAAGTACAACACGGTGCGTCCATCGAACTTTAGCTCGGCAGAAAGACAAGATTCCAGCCTCGGGTCTCCCGAGTCACAATCCGGTCAAGGTTGTGGTTTGGAATTCAGCCAGTCGTTTCTGTCGTCGTATAACTTACCGGTTACTTAACAGCTCATCAATTACATTCGTGAAGCTTGTTCCGAAAATGTTGTACGTCCACGTTCTAACGAGTATTATAGCAGCAGAACATCACTGCCTTCCTCTAACAGGCACTGGCCACTGAATAATTTCCCAATTTTGTACCTACTGGTATACAGATCATTTTTATTCACTGTAAACCAAACAAATCTATTTTAATTGTAATCCAGAGTAAATAGGAAATAACCATATTGAAGCAAAGGTTCATAATAGCTAAGAGAAATTAACTATAAATTGTTGTTTGATGTAAGTGTATTGGTCAACAACCCCGTATATTTGGGATAACTTTTGTTAGGGTGGTATCTGTACTAGTTTGCATTTGTATTTTATAAGTGTCAGGATTAGGAAGGAGGTGGTCGTAGCCTATATAAATGGTTCATTCTTGTAATTAGTTAGGAGATTAAATTGAGAAAACCTGAAAACTACTTCTAGGATGATTCACTTATCTCAACTGAAAATGAAAGTCCGCTTAATAAACCAAAGTCAACGTTTCAATGTAATCGCTTGGAACATATTTACTTAGCAGATCGGAAACTAGTTAAAACTCAAAGGTAAAGGGCTTTAGACTTAACTGCACCCACAGTCTGTTAGATATTAAATTTCCGTTACACACGTTGAGTGCTGAAAAGTTCGTAAATATTTACACTGTCATCCAGTTGGTGGCCTCTAGATGACACCTAAACAAGCAGAACAATGGATAAAGAATTAGGTCGACCTTTCCCATTAGAGAACTTCGGATTCTTGATATTATCCATAAATGATGTAGGATCCTTGGTAACGTTACCATGAGAATATAAAAAGTTTGTCTAGGGTTTTAACCAAGATAGCATCCATAAGTAATTAAGGAACGAAATAACTGGCTGCAAATAATGTTCACAATTGAGCAGTAACTTCGGAATTCTAACAGTGGAGCTATTTCAAGCACTCTGATAAGAAGGTAGTGAAGAAAACTATATTAAAATAAAATAATTCGCACGGAAGCGAGAGAGAACTTAAACCTCATCAATGTATACACATGTTACCGCCGACACTGAATTACAGTTGAATGATGACAGTGGCCCGGCACCCATTCACACCTGTATCATGAATAAACCTAGCGAGTGTAGACTTTCTTCTTGAAGGAACAGAAAAGAGCAGGATGAAAATAGATTTGATGTGGTATTGTATTATCAGGTGTGTCAAGTCATGCTTGTTATACTCTAGCTCTTTGTTAAAATCGATTTGAGGGAGGATGGAATTTTAGGACACTTAGATCAAATTTGAGGACAGCTCGTCTGGTCTCTTTCCTTTCCCTCCATACATAATAATAATAATAATAATAATAATAATAATAATAATAATATTTGCTTCACGTCCCACTAACTACTTTAATGGTTTTCGAAGGCACCGGGGTGTCGGAATTTTGTCCCGCAGGAGTTCTTTTACGTGCCAGTAAATCTGCCAACATGAGGCTGACGCATTTGAGTACCTTCAAATACCACCGGACTGAGCCAGGATCGAATCTGCCAAGTTGGGGTCAGAAGGCCAGCGCCTCAACCGTCTGAGCCACTCAGCCCGGGCCATACACTTGAGGTTCCCAACCTCTGCTCCACAACAGCAAGGTTTAAAATATGTAAAGTGTATTCAAATGCGCGCATGTAAGCAATCCAACAAGTAATTTTACGTGCCTCTGAATAGTGTGATTATAAAGCATGAGATCTACAGGTTTGCGAGGAATCCGAGCCATGGGGGAATGATTTGACTTCAAAACATATATTTTTGTTTGCAAGTAGTTTAACGTCGCAGGATTCCGGCGACGCAAGGATGGGAAAGGGCTACGATTGGGGAAGTAGAGGCCGAGGCCTTCGTTAAGGTACAGCCCTAGCATTTGCCCGGTGTGACAATGGGATAACCATCTTTAGGGCTGATGGCGGTGGAATTCAAAACCACGATCTCCCGAATGCAGGCTCAGAGCTACGCAAACCTAACCACGCCGTCAACTCTCGGTTTTCAATATATTGGCAGGCATGTTTCTTCGAGTGGTTAATAGGTTGATTCACGCACTACTATTTTTTTATTAATGAACATAATAGCTTCTTATCCAGTTAGTCCGGAGTCGATTTGCGGTGGTGTCACTTATTTAAGACTGACTGAAAGAACTTAATGAGGCATTCAGCCTCTGATAAAAATTTAGACGTGGGAGTTCTTTAACGCGCCGGTAAATCTACCATCGGACTGAGCCAAGATCGACCCTGCCAATTGAACGATCCCGAGGTTCTTTTAAATCTCTATTCCGTTGCTGTAAAACTGTTCTCCTTACGCAAAGATAATGTGTTACCTGATGCACACCTCCTAACGCAAAGTGACTTGCTAAAAATTGCTCAGCCGCCGAGGAAAAGCAAGACCGAGAAAGCACAACGTGGAGACTTCCTGTCTAGTAAATGCAAGAAGGTTTATCTACTCTTTGCCACTTTATGTTTTTAGAACCGGTTTAAATGGTAGCATTCGCTACAAATTGTTCTAAAGGCCGCTTGTCACTTTTCTAATAGAAATACGTTTCATTGTTAAAGTGTGCATTTGAGGAAAACACATTAAACATTGGACAGTAAATATTTTATTACGAAAGATCAAAGCACAGGAAGACAAAGTTTGGGGACGTTTAATGGCTCGAGGGGAAAAGATGTTGCCAAACAAAATCTCTATCCATAGAAAATTAGACTAGTTTCGCTGATTTCTAATCCCAGAAAAAGTTACATTTATTAAGTTCAAATCCTTTAAAAAAATCATAAAACTAATTATTTAATTTTAGTGTCTTCGTACAAAATTTCAAAGTACGAAATCCTATTGAAGTTATACAAACAAGTTTCAAACACAAAACAGTTCAAAGCAAAGAAATCCACTGTCCTTAAAGCACTGATGCGGAGTTAGGCACGTAAACGTTTTTTGGAAACAAGTGAATGACTTTACCATGGGTAGTTCAGAGCTCTAATTATCCCACTAGAAGAGGAGACTTCCTTCAAAAAGGAATTCATATAACGGCAAATTAGAAAGAAGGAATTTCTGACTCAGTTGTTCTTCGATTGCAGTCAGTGCAGGAATTCGACGACTTTGACGGCGCAGCATGACTTAATCCTCGGACTAATTACCAACAACTCCTCATGATGACTAAGCAGAATGTAGCTAATGCAATAAAATTCACCTGCGGTCATACAATTTCCGTTCTCTTGTTCAGTAAAATTATATAAATACGATATTTAGAAAAACATCTTAATACTGGAATTGCTGAGCATCTTTCGGTACTTCCCTCACCCATGTCTTGAAAGCAAACAACGTTATGCACTTTCTTCCCCCACCACCACTTCCGTCAGTTGCAGTCACCAAAGCACCCGTATAGCATCAACATTCCGTTCTCAATCACACTTACAAGACAACCCCATGCCACCTGCTCACATTTCACAGTTTCTCATCAACCTGAAGAATCCTCCAACCTCATTCATCCGTTAAATTCATCTGATATGAAATCACGTCGAAACCCTTCTGTAATCGATATAAACTAGCATTATTATTATTATTATTATTATTATTATTATTATTATTATTATTATGTAAACAGTGCCACCTTTCCTCCACAGTAGTCATGGCTGCTTTCAATCCCTCATAAGTTCGTCTTATGCAGAGGATAAAACTTCTTGGATCAGGTAAAGAACCATATTTCCGGAAGATCTGAACGGCAAGAACGAGGCTTGGGGTTGCCGAATCACAACTTTCAATGTCATCCACGCTGTTTATTTCTAGGTTTGAAAACAAATTTGAAATTATCAAGCGAGACATTCATCATCTTTTAAACGCGCAATAACAAATTGCACGCATGTATTTTCTTACCGAGACACGCTGTAGATAGCGACGATAAATTTTTGGAAGGCACGAAGGGATTACTTGTTTACAGTCTTTTTTCCTTTAGGACATGAATGCTTTCCCATATTACTGGTTATCAGCAGGAAATGATGTAATTTATGGGTGGTGACTCGAGTCTATTTCGGTCATAGATCGCGTGTTAAGCGCAAGTGTGAAATATTCTTTATTATTTATTGGAAATGTGTGCATACTAGAGAAAAATTGATTGTTTCAAATGACCATCTTTCACTTTCTCTCACAGAAGGGGACCAAATATATTATTTCATACAGGTGTAGGATATAATGCATATTTGGGACATAGACTTCTATGAAGCTGTATATTTTGGTAGATCCTATATAGAATGAACATACATATTGCGAAGGAGCGTATCGATATTATGCATAGTCGAAGAAAGAACTAGTTAACTTCTGCAATAATATACTAAAAATATATCATGGAATATACAGACGAGCCAATTTGGGTGTGGCAGTTTCCCATCAAGTACAATGTTGCGGCCACGAATGAAAGACAATGCAAAAATCAATGCTTGAAGGTAAGTAGAAACAAGAACTGTATATTTAATCCATTGAAACTAAACGCCCAAATACTTTTACGTGTGATGATCGCTCCCCTTGTACTAACTTCTACACAGCATAGGTTTCAGAAATGTAATCCGTACAGCTACAGTATTTTGAAATAACAGCGATAAATACAACGCGTAAGCCGTTCTTCCGTAGAAATTAGTCCCGACAATGTTGTGTAAGAGGTGGTTAACCTCTAACATCTCGTGAAGTTTCCTTAAATGGATTACATTAAATAAATTTGCGCTTTCTCTGTAGTCGGATCGGGCTCGACAAGATTTACATACAGCGATACCTCAGAACTTTGCATGGCAGTTGCGAAGTACGAACTCAAAGTGTCTCTTGGAAGTAAAAGAAAAACATATCGGCATAGTAGAGAATTATTCTGTAACAATAACAATAATATCTGTAACAATAGAGAATCATTATTATTATTATTATTATTATTATTATTATTATTATTAGTATTATTGAGCCGGGAGAAGGTTTACGCGTCAATGATAGTCACGGATTGGACCGAGATGCGGTTCGTTACGTCGTTCCTTTCAGTTATTTTTGGGCCCAAACCCATTTCTAGCGAGACGTAGTTTTTACAGTCCAATATATTATCTTTTGATAAGAGCTAGAACAAATCAGTTTCTTTCATTCATCTGTCTCAGTCTTATCCTCGGTTTTGGCGTGAAAGAGATGTGGTAGCCGAGTGGCACTGTCATTGGCTACTCATCAAGGTGGCCGCAGTTCCAATCCTAGCCAATGAACGTAGGAGTTTTGAAAGGAAAATGAATGACCCTTTGTTCAGATTCCATGAAAAACTGGATAGCACTGAGGTCAAGGAACCTCAACCGTCACTGAAAACTACAAGTTTGTGTTTTGACAAAATGGAAGTGACCGAGGTGTGAGCAATTCTAACAGTGCCATTCCTTTGCATCCAGTCTCTATTGTGACTGGTGTGAAAGGTGTCACAGGGTCAGTTCCAGTTGGAGATTTCATTTTATTAGGCTCCGCAGACATACAGTATGTACAGAGTGGTGCAGGAGGTCGTGGAGGGTTCGAATCAGTTCTTTCTTATTTTGAAATAAATTGCCAATATTTCCGACATGAATATTATAATTATACATGGTTAGAAATGGATGCACACTATTTGAAGATGACTTATTTCAAATGACCACCATTCTCTTCTTCACAAAGACGAGCTCGTTTCTCAGCATTTTAAATAACAGTTTCTGGTTGCAGCGCGTCAGTATCCACTGGAATAAGCTTTTCGATCGTGATATAAGACCTTCTTGGCGAAAAATATGCAGGGGTATCAAATCTGGGGCGAGTCTGAGTGACTGTTGATATGCAAAATTCAGCGGTAACAACAACAACAACTTCAGCGCTCAATATCTCTATGGTTAGCTCAACTACGGTTAGGTTGAAGGAAGAATCCCACCTGCCAATACTTATTTGTTCTTTACTGCTAGTCTATGTACCTTCCGGTCGGTCCCTCAATGTTTACTTCTTCCCTTAGGTCGTCAGCTGTGGAATCGCGTCCATTGGAAGCGGAAATCTGTGAAAAGCTACGATGACGAATTCGTACGAACACGCACGATAACGGCCGAACGATCCAAACCGCTGAATTCAAGCGAGACTGCGTCCATTGCAACTGGCATTGTTCGTCAATGAACGCACGAACACCTGCGAGCTATCCAGATAGGTTTGGAATTTTCGGCCGAAGAGCTGCCTTTTATCATCAATGCTGAAAAACTGATACTTCTGGTACAAGATGGGAAGTATTTGTGGAACTAGCGAGAGTCCAGTTACCACATGCGGGATGTTCGGAAGTTATGGAGTGAGGAGGCGAGAGAAATGGGTGAGCCAGGTAAATTTAATGTTATATAGTTTATTCATTTTATACCACTTTGATTCTTGATTCTTATATCTGAAAATTCTTTACAACACAAGTTCAAAGTGTAATTTTCATTTTTTTTTAAACTCTAGCAATATTTATATTTTCCCGTCCGATCACTTCATACCTACGTATGATTATCTTTTGTAAAATATGTTTTAAAATGCCTCCCGTATTCGAATTATAGAAAATAAAGATCAAATTTCTCATTTCAGATAAATGTTATCATTCTACGACTCGACAATGAAACTCGATACATATTCTAGTGCTGTGGCCGCTCGAACCAAGCTTTATCGCACTAATGAGAGAGAATCAATTCCGCTATTTCTTTTACCTGTCGCTGTTACAAAACATACACTGGGATGAGAGAGGATTTCATTTGCCTATTGGGAATTAAGAAATGAATGTTAAAATCGGAAAAAATAAATAGCAGGGGAGAAATTCTCCAGCTCCCCATTTCAAAATTAACATTGCTTACCTCAAAGTTAGAGCTAGACGTTTTTCAGGTGAAACAGTTTCTCGAAAGTTACTGTACTACTTTAACTAATATTGTATTTTTTGTAGTACAGTAGGCTATGTATCGAAATATTTCACATGCCATGCGAACATAACCAATGCAACGTCTTTCGTCCTTTTCCAGATGAGCCCATATAGGCCTACGTGAAAATTCACCAACCATTTACCCACTTCCGTCTCCTTTTCTGAGCTCTTCTTCTCGCTAGCAGAGGTGTATCTAATGCGTAGAAACAACACAAATCTTCAGGAGACGCCATCATCTCACACATACAACTACTAAATAACTCTGCCGAATACGCAGCCAAAGAACGAGAGGGTACGCACGATTTCGGACGAACAGACTTCGCACAGATTCGTCCGAACTCGCAGTTCGCAGGTTTTCGCTTCCAGTGGACGAGAAGTCTTAAGTGTGTATGTGTGTGGCTGTGAGAGGGGCATTAGGCGAAAGAGCGGAAACTGAGGAGGAAGTAGGGGAAATTTCATGGAGAATGAAGCCGACGGGAGGACTTACGGGATGTTTATCCGGATCCTTTTTGATAGCCTTCCTACATAAATCTAGATCGGAAGACACTTCTAGAAGTATATATTATCGCTTACTTCACTTAAATTCTAACAAGGGTTTTGTTTTCGATCTAGCTCAACATACATTCCAGGGAGGTAAGCATTTGATTGTTCCTTCGACACTCCACCACTATATTCACAAGGCTTTTTCCTGAAACAATTTTTCTTTCCTCTGGTTGCAGACTCCCTTCAACAATTGTATAACGAAAACTTAACCTCAACTTCAGTTATTCTTAAGGAGTTTCCCCCGGCCATCTTATTTTAAATGAAAATTATTTAAGTCTACCATAATTCTCTAGCATTTTGAAGAAAGAAGATGCCTTACATACGGATTGTACCTCAAGCATGAATATTGAATTTTTGAGTGTTTTGGCTGAACATGAAACATTTTACATCATCATCATCATCATCATCATCATCATCATCATATTTCGTCTGTGCCATTCAGCCGAGGAACCAGATTAAAATTCGCACTTAATATAGATGTAAAATATGAAAATAAATATCAGTATTTTAGGCAAACTATGCAATTTACACACCTTTTTTGAGTCGCACCGACACTTTTCTCACCGGACATGCTGATGTCCATCTGTTCTATGGAGCTGGAAACGTGATTCGTCGGAAGATGCCACCCATCGCCATACTGTCGAGAAATTCCAGTAGTTTTCGTCGATGCATTTGTGTTAGTATGGTCGCAGTTAAACTCAGTATCCTCCGGAGCCCCATTCGCAGAAGAGTTCGCTGAACTGTTATGAGATAAACTTGTCTGGATGTCCCGTGGTTCATTTCGACGGTGCGCTGTTCCGCTCTAGGCTGTTTGTTAGCCTTCACGCACCGTTGTAGGCAACGTTCACCTCGGATATCAACAGCGCGTGGAGCTCCGCACTTTCCAGGACCGTTGTTCCCAATAGTGCCTTCGTCCACTCAAGATACACCTTTACCACAGATTAACATGAACAATTCACAAACGTCGCTGTTTCCGAAATGCTGCCCCTCCTCTCCCTTTTTGCCCGAGCAAATGATCACATTTTGCAACTGTGTTAAATCGTTTCCCTTATCCATGACAGCAGGAAGTGAATGTGTTCAGCTAGCCTGTCTGTCGCATTATATACCCGCTTCACCAACCCACGACACGGATTACGCGCAGATGGCATTTCCAAATGTGGTCATAATAACGTAATTCGAATGTGTATGTATGAACATACAGTATGTAAGAGTAGGTTATATAGGATCCGATAGGGTAAGAACACTCGTCCCGATGTCTCCACAGACAATACTTCTGCAACATGTATTTCAGGTCACTCCGAATGTACCAGTCCCCCATAACTGTGCAACGTGAAATGTGCACTACGGAACTTTTTTCTATAATTGGATTCATACTTACACAAAGCCTAACGGAAAAGAATGCAAACATTGCAGATGGAGACGTCTGTATGAAACAGACGTCTGACGCATAATTCCTTATTGAAAAAAATATATATAGCCCTCCAAATACCGTCAAAAAACATGTAGGTGCCTACATGCGCTTAGAAATATTTATCAACCTAGCCGTGTGTGTTAAATAACCGTACGTACTACATAAACTATAGCTATTCCGGAGGGCTTTCCCCCCACACTGTCTACAAGGTTCACAAACTAGTTAATCATTGTACTACATTATAAAGTTTCAAGGCATTTTTCTCAGTCCTAGACTCGAATAAAGAAGCTATACTAATTCCGAATTCTGGCAACATAATACACACAATCACAGCAAACAGGGAATGTTGCTACCTTATCCCTAAAATGAAGCCATAACAAAGGTGAGGCATTAACTTTAACCGAGCAGCGAGTGGCTGCATGCTCAGTATTTATGTCGAGTTGGCTTTATCGATCGAGCTGGAGGACAACTCCATCTGCAGCCTTTCCGCTGCGCCTGTAAAATACCAACATGCCATACTATTTCACGCTTATTTCGAAGCAGACCCTGCTTCCACAGTTCCTCTATAGTACATTCCTTCTCTTATTTTTGCACGCATTCTCAGGCATCAATAACACGTGAATAGCTTATATTTGCTGGACTACCACTTTCATCTACAAGGTCATTGCAGTCTGCGTGGCCTTCTGTTCGATCTCCAACTCTGCTTACATGCAAAGGTTAGCCGGGAAAGATACCCCAATTCCTGTCTTACCATTATATTAAGCATTAACCCTTTATGGCCACTGGTAGAATAGTTTACTACCGTTGTAACCTATGATAAAGTTTATCATTTACGAACTCATATCGCTCAAGAGAAATTAAAATAAATACCAGAGGATTTCAGAATGTCGTAGAATTCAGTGACAACTTTGACAACAGTGAGAACAATTCTTCATTTAAGGCTTCATTTAAGATAACATGTATACTTTTACAATTTGCTTTTGCCTCGCACAGACACAGATACAGTAGGTCTTATGGCGACGATGGGATAGGAAAGGGCTAGGAGTGGAATGTAAGCGGCCGTAGTCATAATTAAGGTACAACCCCTGCATTTGCCTGGTGTGAAAATGGGAAACCACGGAAAACCATCTTCAGGGCTGCTGACAGTGGGGTTCGAATCCATTATCTCCCGAATGCAAGCTCACAGCTGCGCACCATAAATCGTATGGCCAACTCGCTCGGTATTTGGTATTTTGAAGTGGAATATATTCCATACCGGGTATATGTGTAATAGGTGGGATGTTTTATATGTTTTGACCAATTTTTGGAAAGGCAAAAAAATTGTTACTTTCGGTATTAACTTGGCATTTTATTTCCGCTGTACCGATGATTAGAATATAATTTAATTATATCTGATATATTCTGTGAATTACTTATGACTATATATAGTGGATGCTTTAAAACTTTACCATATAAAAGAGAAAACGTGAGCAGTGTGTTATATGATTAGGGTCAATATTAAACATAAAAATACATTTAAAAATATTTTAAAAGCCAATTTTGCCCCATAAAGTGTTAAAACGGTACATTAGCACTATGTTTAAAGTAAAACACCCTAAAGATCTAATCCGAGGAAGATAGTTTCATTACCACTACGTGGACCGCTGCTAGGACAGACAACGCTAGCAGACCCGAACGAAGGGCTACATCAGTCCAGTAGGAGTAGCATGAAGGAAATGTGATAAACTAGCCAGTAAAAGTAGGGATGGTGTATCAACTGTTAAATGCTTTAAATTAGCTGTCATTGTTAAGCCATAAGCGAGCATGGATACGATCAAATAGGCATATGATGAAAATGTAGTAGCTGTAAAGAACAAACTGATCCGTTTTCTTTTCACCAGCGCTTTAACGTCGCATTTACATTTACAGGTTTTCAGCGACACTGGGGTGGGATAAGGCAGGACTAGGAACGTAGCAGCTATAATCTTAAAAGTATCGTCCGCTGTGAAAACAAGAAAACACGGGAAATTCCATCAGGACTGCCGCGGGTTGGGTTTGAACCCACTATTTCCCGAAAGCGAACTGACAGCGATACGACCAGTACCACGCAGTCAACTCACTCGGCAAACAAACCGAATAATATTTTGATTAGTGATGATGGCTTTTAGGAAATGTGCAAAATTAAGCAATCGACAGGAGGAATGAAGCTGCTTCGGATTAACTTTACTGCTAACAGTTTCCATATGTTCGATGCTGAAACGTATCAAAGTTATATATTAAAGACTAGCAAGATACCCGTGCTTCGCTACGGTATTATACTGAAATTTATAATTGAATGCTTAAAGTTTTATATATAACCCACCGATATTCGCGATCTGACTCGTTTTCTGAGAGATTACGATCAAATCCTTGAGGAGATCTGGGGTGGTGTCGTCTTGGGTGCCTTGGCGGTACTGAACCCGCGGCCGGACTGCATTCGTAGTCATTACCCGTCCAGGACCAGTTTCCAGCGCGGTCCGCACATTTGACGACGGTCCAGAACATTATTATTATTATTATTATTATTATTATTATTATTATTATTAGGGTGGGTGAAATTAGTTGATTTTAGGTATTATATTATATTATATTATATTATATTATATTATATTATATTATATTATATTATATTATACTTTCTTCGTTTCGGCCTGCTGTGGACCACGTTATTTCAACTGTTTGCATCCTTGAGCTTTAATTCTTCCCCAGTACTCACGCATTCTCGTTCTGGGAGCCTCCTTTCTTTCATCAGTCCACTTGCCCGTTTTCAACTTTGGCCTTTCTTGGAACCTCTTGTATCCCTGGAGCTTTTTCTGGAGAGGAGCACGTTTCTGGACGTCTTCGAGTGTGATTCCTATTTCTTGAAGGTCTTTTTCAACTTCGATAAACCAGGATCCATTGGTTTTCTTGTTAAGAAAGTAGGAAAAGATCCTATTGGTCTGTGTGTGCTCATGCGTGCTATATGGCCATAAAAATTAATCCTCCTCCTATTATTATTATTATTATTATTATTATTATTATTATTATTATTATTCTTATTCTGGACCCTACAGCAAGATGCAAGACCGCTACTTGGCGGTAAATTTCATCTGCTGTCATTGTCATTGGTGACAGTATGACCAGCACCATTGTCGCCCGTAGGCAAGTGCGCAGGATTTCTGGCGATACGAATGACATACAGTACTTCCGTGCACTATTGACCTTATTATAGAGGTGAACAATTGCACGGCCAATCTCATTCCTATCGTTTATTTCAAATGTGTTTAAATTTTTATTTATATGCCAGGAGAATCTACTGTAATCTAAGAAGGTTCTCCAAAGGAAAAGATGGCTCTTGAAAACGAACCCAGGGAAGATCAAAATGATCTGTTTATGATCAAAATAAGTACATTGAAAATCCACAGCCTGCTTCCAGTCATTCAATCGGGTCAGGAATGGAAAGAATAAGCCCCCAGCTAGCGGTGAGGATAGGAATTGTGCCGACTGCCGAAGCCTGTCGCACTCCTCTGGGGCAATGATTAATGAATGACAAATGAAATGATATTGGAGAGTGTTGCTGGAATGAATGATGACGGGGAAAACCGGAGTACCCGGAGAAAAACCTGTCCCGCCTCCGCTTTGTCCAGCACAAATCTCACATGGAGTGACCGGGAGTTGAACCACGGAATCCAGCGATGAGATACCGGCGCGCTGCCGCCTGAGCCACGGAGGCTCCTTATAAGTATATTATGAACAGTAAAATCAATTTGTCTCACCTCCTTTTTCACCCCATCGCGGTTAAGTCGATTCCCCCCCCCCCCCCCCCCAAAAGGAAGGCGTGTTTCTTTATGCTTAAAGGAGATTCCAAATACCAATTTCACGTGTGTTACCTTCAGTTTTGAGATATAAGTATTCCCATAAAAATAATTCATTCTTCCCCACTTACTTTCACCCCACCCCCCACCCTTTAAGTGATTTTTCCGGCAAAAATATTTGTTTCTTTAATAGTAAAGGATCTTCTAAATACCGATTATCTGCTGTTTGAGATATGTGTCCTCATGAAACGAATTCAACTCCTTTTCACACCCGCCCCCCTCCCAAAAAAACCGCGTCGTTTTATTTTTTAAAGTACAAATTTTCAAGTGTGTAACAACTTGAGTTTTTATTAGATGTAAGTATCATCATACAATTAATTCAATTTTTTTCAACTTTCACCTCCCTTCATTGGATTTTCCTAGAATACCTGCTTCTTTACATTAAAAGGAGATTCCAAATACCAGTTTTTACGTCTAACATTTTACGTTTCTGAGATATACTGTAGATATAGTCCTAAAAATTCACCCTAATTTGTCACTACTGTTTAACCCCCATTAATTAGATTTTCCAAAAGCAAAAAAAAAGTTTCTGTATTTTTAAAGGAGATCCCATATACTAATTGTTAGGTCTGTAATATCTTCAGTTTCTGAAATATAAGAATCCTCATTAAAGACATTCAACCCCTTATTCACACTTTTCAGCCCTCCTATTGAGATTTACAGAAAACAAAAAATACTTGTTCTTTTATTTTTAAAGGAGATTCTAAATATCAATTTTTACATCTGCAAACTTTTAAAGTTTTGAGATATAGATACACTCATTTTGAAAATTCATCCCCCTTTCAACCCTCCACTATTTGGATTTTCCAAAAACAAAAAGTAAACGTTTCTTTATTTTTAAAGGAGATTCTATTTTTTTTTGCTAGTTGCTTTACGTCGCACCGACACAGATAGGTCTTATGGCGACGATGGGACAGGGAAAGGCTAGGAGTAGGAGGGAAGTCGTCGAAGCCAGCATTTGCCTGGCGTGAAAATTGGAAACCACGAAAAACCATCTTCAGGGCTGCCGACAGTGGGGTTCGAACCTACTATCTCCCGAAAAGGGGATTCTAAATACCAATTTATACGTCTGTAAACTTTTACAGTTTCGAGATATAGATACAATCATTTTAAAAAAATTCACCCACTCTTATTGGGATTTTCCAAAAACAAAAAAAATACGTATTTCTTTATTTTAAAGGAAGTACCAAATTTAAATTTTCATGACTAACATCTTCCGTTTTTGAGATATACATCTCCTCATAAAAGGTGCACATACACTTCCCCGCCCCTTTTCACCCACCTTCATGGAATTTCCGAAGAAAAAAAGAAGAAAAAAATGCGTGTTTATTTTTAAAGGAGATTCCAAATACCAATTTTTATTATTCTAAACCTTAAAGTTTTTGAGATATAGATATCCTCATTTTAAAAATTAACCCCCCCTTTTCACCCCCTTAGCGACGGAATATACAAAAATCCTCCCTTGGCGAGCACCTACATGTTAATATGAATGTATCCCCAAAATTTAATTTCTCTATGTCTAGTAGTTTCGCCTCGGCGATGATGAATCAGTCAGTCAGTCAGTCAGTCAGTCAGTCAGGACAAGTTATTTTATATTATATATATATATATAGATGAAAAATATTCGTATGCATTGGCATATAATGTATAGCACATTTATTTAGAGAACTGAACAAATACTTCCCCCCAAGCGCAGGATGCCAGAAGTGACGAAGTAGACTATACTAAATACATTGTTGTAAACTGCCAATCGACCATGCGGACAGGTGGTCGGTCTTACAATGGGCACAAATGCCTCCAAATCAGGCAAAACTACGGTCTATATTAGGGATGATAAAAGGACTAAGCTTTTAGAACAGTTTTCAGAGCTGCAATCTACAGCCCAGTCGTTTCAATATTCCCTAATCCTACAACCGAATTGTTTCAATATTCCCTAATCCACACTTCCGACGGTATCAATTTTGGTTGGTTTATAAATCTGCTCCTCTTCATAGTCTTCAATTCTGTTTGGGGTTAGATTCGAACGGGTCGGTAGGATCGCTACTAATATGCCTTAGAAGTATATTTGGGGACTACCACATCAATTCTCTTGGTGCACCCATTACCGCCAGACCATGGACTTCAAAAAATCAAACGAAAATCACTATTTGCAAATGAGGTGCCCACCTGGGTGGCAAATGGTAAACCAAAATACATTATCAAGTACTAAATTTTAAATTAACAAGAGAAGACGTCGTTTTCCTAGAATACAGTATTATACAATTTACACTAACATTTTTTTCAATTAAACACACAGTTCATCCTTACTTATTCTACTTATAATATCTCCTGTACTTAAAAATATAGTCAACTCATATACAGTAGAGTAGAATTACTTCACATAATACTGTACAACTGATATAAAATTAAAATTTACATTGCATTTATTTATTTATTTTTTTATTTTTACCCATTTTGGGGCCTAAGTAGCATAACGACCTGCTGCGTTTTAATCAGAGCCTCTTTTGCTACCGCTTTTCATAGTTCTTGAAGGGCCTTCACAGCTACCATAGCAGTCCCAGGGCCCTCGAAGTCCCCACTGTACTTCACCTCTACAGGTAGTCCCCTACTTCGGCTGTCCTTCGACTTCCTCATGAACTGTGTTCACAGAACCCCTTACGGCCTATGCAACAACGCTACGTATTTGGTAATATCCGATATTGCGCAAAATTTCACCGTGAGAGTATTTTCACAAGATATGAGCTATTAATGAAGCAAGGGTAAGTCTAATTCAACTATGATCTCCGTTTCATACTTTTCTTATGTCACCGACAGCTAATTATGTCTACGATTAGCACAGTTCATAGTAAATACCCTTTCAAATGTCGTAACGAATTTAGAGGTAAAATTGTATTGGTGTAATGGCCAGTTATGATATTTACAACACATGCTAGTACCTAAATGTACGGTGCAACGTGAATGTTACAGAGTGCTGAGAGGGAATAAGGTGCAGAGACGTCTAGACATAGTGAGGGTTAAGTAAACAGGAAGATTAGTAAGTATCATGTTTAAGAATTCATTCAGCACATTTTAAATTTTACAACAAAAATAAATTAACGTTGGCTTTCTACAGAATGTTATAGCTGGCCTGAATAAATTCATGCAGAATAGATATATTAAGATTGAAATTTATGAAAGTACTATTTTCGGCCTTCATTTCCTAATGCTAAATAGTAGGACTAGGATTTCTCTTACAACAATCTCAACATTTCCTTCCGACATAGGTAATACAGGAATATATATTCCTCCGTGCAACATTTTTTTTCAATGGATGGTGGTGGTGATTTTCCGTTTTGTTTTGGGCGTAATGTTTCTTTGATAAACTAGTTGTGCCTCTTCTACTGCACTGGGTGCATTAGTGGTTAATGGGCGGCTAGAATTGGGAAGGAAGAGGTCATGTCCTTTACATTAGGTACCGTCCCGGCATTCAACCAAAACTCAAGCAAGAAACCTCCAGCAACTATTTCTAGTATGAGCTCCCGAAGTTCCAATTCAAGACCCTGAACTGAAATTTGTAGTATAGCTGGGAATCAAAACTGGATAAATCCTAGGCCACTACACTGGCAAACAATTTTGATAACAGTTACAGTACTTCTGATAGGATGCCCATGATATTGTTATTTTATCTGAGTCTGCAGGAGATCCGAAGAAATTGCTGAATGGTACGGACACAGTCTTGGAGAAGGAATACAATTAGAAAATAAATACATCCAAAACAAAAGTAATGTAGTGCAGTCGAACGAAGTCGGGTGATGCAGGAAGTATTACATTATGAAGTGAGGTTTTAAAGGAAGTAGATGAATATTGTTAACCTGGGTAGTAGAAAAACCAATGGTGGAAGAAGTAAACACTGCATAAAATGCGGATTAGCACAAGCAAGGAAGGCCTTTCTTAAGGAAAGAAATTTACTCACTTCGAACATTGATATAGGAATCAGAAAGACGTCTTTGAAGACTCGTCTTGAGCGTTGCATCGTATGCAAATGGAACAAGGAAGATAACTACCTCAGAAAGAAAGAGAATGGAAGCTTTTGAAATGTGGTGTTACAGAAGAATTCTGAAAGTGACATGGATAGATCAAATCACGAAGAGATACTGAATCCAATTGGGAAAGAACGATTTGGCAAAATATGACCAGAGGAAAAAAGAGAATGGCAGGACATTGTAAGACATCCAGGCCTTGTTCAGCTGGTTTTTGAGGAAGTGTAGGCGGTAAAAACGGCACGGAAGGACCAAGGTATGAATATGACAAACAGATTAGAGTAGATGTAATAGTTACGTAGAAATGAAAAGATTAGCACAGGATAGGGTAGCACAGAGCTGCACCAAGCAAGTCTGTGCACTGATGACCCAAGCAATAGGATGTCCATTTGAGCGAAAGTGAAGAAAATCAGGATACCGATGTGATAATTAGGAAAAAGTAAGCTTGCAATTTTGCGCGACTGTTGGTATTGTGATCATGGCCACGAGACCTCCAGTTTTATGTGGAATCCGAGCTAATGGGATGAGATATTCATTCCAAAAAACCCATGTGATAATATAATTAGAATAGATTTCGAGGGTTAAAGCCTCAAAAAGCAGTATAACGGCATTGTTCGCTCTAGCGGGAGCGGCTGGCTATTGATCCGCCTTCTCAGGACAGTGTGACAGATTCCACTAGATTACTGGACTCGTGCACACCAAGGAGGCCAAGGGCGCGCCGAGTGTGCACTACCCACGGCACAGCCTTAGTCTGACGAATGGCACAGTCATATTTAGCACGTCCGAAAGAGAAGGTTCATTGAAAGGCTTGTTAGTAACCCCGTAGGTCCATACTGTCGAAAAGAGAGAATCGTTGGATAGCCTGTTTTACAGAAAGGTTTTTAGCAGTGTATTTGTGGTTAATGGAAGTCTTGCTTTGAGAATAATACAAACCCGGTACTCGTGAGTTTGAAACTAGAACTATAAAAAGTCATTTCATAAATAGCCAAGGGAAGAAAAATAACCTCTGGATACTTTTCACACTAGTCGGCATTTAAAACCCACGCACAGGGAAAGATATTCAATTCAAGAAAATTGTATAAAATAATGTTATTTGTTTGATATCCCTTGAAATGCTTACATTTTAAGAGACAAAAGCCAATGACAGCGGGTCGTCGTATTTAAACATCCTTAGAATTCACCGACCTACAGTGGGTCAAGTACATACCAGTCGCTGAAAATATCTTACGTCTTTATAAGTAAACAATATAAAATGACATTCTCTCAGCAAAAAAGAAATATCACATCAAATGTTTATACAGTGGGTCTTTATTAACACTAATGTTTACATCAGTACTATGTACCCTATACATTCCCCCTACGTCCACTCTGACCTGAAGCCCTCTTGGCATTGGGACTACAAGTTTCGCTGTAGTTTCTTGATCAGTCCGACCATTCTTTTACATTTCTAATGAGGTCTCCCCCCCACATGAACATTTCCTTTTTCGCACACGCATCTCCAACAGTGTCCGAATATTTCCAATTGCGTTAACGTATGGTGAGTGAGGTGTTTGCAGCTGCTCACGAACATTGTACATTAACTATTCCTTAGCTATACGGGCTGAATGTTTTGGGTCATTGTCCTTTTTGAAAATGAGGTCTTGGCTACCTAATTTTGTACCATTTCTCTGGGAAACATCGCGGAGTATGTTCGCATACCCTCTGACATCGACGTTTCCCCACAATGACAACCCGTTCTCTCACCACTATAACAAGTCCTCCCCCCATGTTTTACGGTTGGCACTACGTACTTAAAGTGTCTAGTCCTTCGTTTGGCTTACGCTACACAAACCCTAAACCGTCTGACCCCAAAATATGTTCTAACTTTGTTTCATCAGAAAACTCATACTTCTTCCCGAATTTCTATGGTCTCTTGTTCTTTCTTGTTGGTTGGCTTTTGTGGACATCTTTATGAATGTAGGGTTCTTTTTTTTTTTTACTGTCTGCAGTGTCACTGTCTTGCCCGCTGATGTCATGATGTCTTCATCCGGTGCTCAAGCGCTCGCTGAGAGTTCTTGCCCACTTGTTACACCTTACAAGGTGGTCTGAAACAACGTGAACCGATTATATGAGCGTTAAAGGTTTTGGTCATACTGATAAATAATCTGTAAAAGGTAATTCGATATCTCGTTGGCAATTTATCAGCTGCCATTCAGATCGCTCCGCGGGCGAAGTCAAATGGGTTTGCGAGGCAGTGTTGCTAAATCCACACGTGGCTTAAACCGACTGAGGGGATCAATCGAAGGAAAAAATTCATCAGGAGAGGGATCTGAACACAAACCTCCGGGCTTACTGGATCGTGCCAGAGCAAGTATCCTGCGGTGGCACCGGCTGTCATCCACGGTGTGCTCGTTGCTGATTTCTCGGCATTGGTAGCCGCTAGGCGATCGGTCATTTACGGTAATGTTCGTTAGGCACGTGCAATGCGTACAGTGGACGTTGACTCTCAATGCAACGCAAGCCGCCTTCGAATGATGCTCTCAAGCCGGTTTTAAGTCACATGCCGATTTAGCAATGCAGTGTAGCGAAGTCCATTTAAATCCGCCCGCGAAGCGATCTAATTGGCTAACTTCAGCAGCTGAAGCTTGTAAACAATGACTTATTCTGTAGACTACTTGTTTTCTGGACTACCGGAAAAGTGTTAGTAGGGACTGATAATGTATTATATTTGAATGCAATGTGACTGTATGAAAACTTATTTTGCTGGCACTATATTATTGTTTACAAAGGAGAATTATTACGTGTGCATCATAATTTTGTCTTAATTATCCACGCCCAACACTGGCGTAGATATAACGAGAAAAACATTCGTTAACAACGTTACTGCAAAATATTTATACTTTTAAAACTATATGTACGAAAACTCATTCTACCCACAAAGCTAGGATCGAACCAGCTGCCTTGTTTAGAAGGAATACGATTAACAGTCTACTACAGAAAAGAATGGACAGAATACATACGTTCGAATTTCTCGAGAAAGAATTCGTTTAGTGGTCAGAACACTATGATTTACGCCAACAGACCAGGGTCTAGGCAGTGGTAAAAGTGGCTAACATGTATATTCAAGAAGAAACAAAAGAAATTCATAAATCACCAGAACAACTGAACTGTAATCATTTACGCTACACGGTTTATAATCATTTGACGGTCGTAGAGGGCAATGAAAGATGGCTTTACCTTTGCAAACAAGTGTCGGTATATTCTACTAAGCTACCGTTGCAGAAACACTTCACTAACTGTTACGTAACTACGGCCCATCAGGTTTGCATGAAAAGGCGATAAACATTTTACTCACGAAAATGACAATGGAATGAGACTCCAATCCGTATTTGAATCCATTGGTGTAATAGGTTGCACTGAACCATACGGCAGGGCGTGCGAGAGATTATGTTTACGTGAGAAAATTGGTGAAATTGAATTAATATTTATTCCAAACTTATACCTCACTCGATGCATTCATAGCGTTCATTCTGATAACCTATTTTCTTTCGGGGGGGGGGAATCAAACTGTCCTTATTTGTGAATTAAAAAGAAAGACTCAGACTATTTTTTAAAGGTTTTGCTTTTCGTCGCACTGACACAGATACGTCTTATGGCGGCGATGGGATAGAAAAGGGCTATGGGTGGGAAGAAGTCGACCGTGGCCTGAATTATGGTACAGCCCTAGCATATGCCTACACCGACTGGATACAAACGGAGGATCATCCTGATAAAATCTCCACAATATTTAAAGATCCTGCGATTAGCACTTCATGGCCGAAGTGTACCATACCGACAGAAGAAGGCACCTAGTAGATGCGAGTATGCTATTGATATTTTGGACTGGCCAGAATTGAACAACTTATCAATGTTTACAGCTATGACAAGCTGACTAAATGGAAGAGGGATAGGGTAGAAGACAAATCAGTCCACCCAAACTGGGTGGAATGGTAGCTGTATGACGCTTGGGCGAGCTTCATTTATCTCTGGTTGTGTTACCAGCATTTCTCTGTTTTGCCAGAAGTACAAACTAACGCCGTGTAGGTAACTAGCGTGATCGTCCCGATGCAAGACCACAATCATCATCATCATCATCGGTTGTTCTCCCATTCGGCAGGTCCAATCATGGCTGTGACCTCCATATCTCTCAATCTTGTGCCCTTTACTTCACTTCTGCATAATCTTCCTTTCTTTTTCTGATGCTGTCTAATAACTTATCGTCTCCTTCCTCTTCCTCGTTTTCCTTTTATCATCCCTTCAATTGCTACTCGTAGTAATGTGTTGTGTCTTAGATTATGCCCTATCCAGTTTTTCTTCCTATTTTGGTCAGCATGCTCCTCACTTCTCCCACTCTCTTCAGAACTTCCTCATTTGATATTTTATCTTCCCACTTTACACCTTCAATTCTTCGCCAAATCCACTTCTCAAATGCCTTTATTCTCCTCTGTTCTTCCTTCCTTAACGTCCATGTTTCAGCACCATATAGAGCTATACTCCATATGTACTACCTTCCAAGCCTCTTCCTCAGATCTTTCTCTAGCGGGCCACAAAACAGTTTTTTCTTCTTATTGAAGCTTTCCTTGGCTAAGGCAATTCGAGCTTTTATGTTTGTTATAGAGTGAAGGTCTTCAGTCACAATACTTCCAAGATATTTAAACTTATTCACCTGTTCAATAATTTCTCCCCCTATCTTGATTATCGCTTTTTCACCTTTACCTCCAAGTATCATGAATTTGGTTTTCTTTTTGTTTATGCTCATTCCATACTCTTCACACGTTTTGTTTAATTCTCTCAGCATTTTGCAGAGGTCCTTCGCATTTTCAGCCATCACTACCATATCATCAGCAAATCCTATACATTCAATTCTCTTACCCCAAACATTCACACCTCTTACCATCCAAGCATTCACGAATAATTTCCTCCAAGTAAATATTAAACAAAGTTGGTGATAAGCAGCAACCCTGTCTAACACCTCTCCCCAACCTGATTTCTTCTGTTAATTCGATTTAATATGGGGGTAGGTTAAAACACGTACTGCTACCTTGGGAATAATTGAGAAGGTATGTATATGGTAATATCAATTTGCGGCACCGCGCCGATTCTGAGAGTTTCGGTAAGTTTCATGTGATTCACTGACAAGCTAATGTTGGTCTTTAACATACTTTACTATCAGGTTGTATCCATTAGGAAATCCATAAACGCTAAATTCGTACAATGTGGGAAAAATAAATGGAAAATTTTAACACCACAAACTATTCAATCACCGCCATCCATCATGCTGGATAAAATCCTAACAAAGACTACAAAATATTCAAATGAAATGTATGAATCAAAGATTTAACACTTATCAGGTTACTTGATACAAAATAAGGCAGACTTAAAGGAACTACTCACGATAGAGTTACCCGACTGTGTTTTTAGTTTTAACTAACAGGCAGCTTATTTCCAGTTGAACGCATAATTTTTCGACTGAAGAACAGTTTTCTTACTTTATTTGTATAGACAAAATTATTTCTTCAGTATCGGTAACAGAATGGGAATCCATCAGTCGCAACATCGATCATGAAATTTTCCACTGACCCAACTGAACCCCAAACTTTTAGTTTCCTCCATCAGCCACAACACTGATGAAGGAATGCGAACAACTGCTTTAAACGCTATAAAACAAAGCTTTGACCCTTCCAGGGTATAAGAGTATATAGCAATATAATTCTACTTCTCTTCAGCAATTTAAGACCGAAGCGCTTTATAGAGCAACGAAATCTATTTTGAGGCTGACAGCGTGCACGGGAAAGGTAATCTTAACCGAGGACAGAAAAAGAAACCAGTCGAGTGGCTAGAAGGGGAAGAGTCTCATCGAGGAGCCGCACACATTCACCATTTCCAAATCATTTATTTACTTGTTTATTTGTTTACTTATACTTCAACTCCTTACACGGCTAACACCACAGATAACAGCCGCTGAATGAAGTAAGTACCCAAGTTACCTGAAGAATTCCCAATTAAATTCTCACGAATAATTCGTTCCAGAGTGTATTTCACATGCAATGTTCTAGTTCGCAATTCTTCATTGGCAAATGAGTACTTAGCTTGATACCATAGGTTTTTCCCTGAGATCAAAGATCAGACGTGGGTAGAAGTGGCACCATGCACATTTAACTGATCACCAGTGATTTAAGAAGTATACATCCCTCGAACAGTGAATGTCCCGAATGATCCCGAAAGAAAATATTTCCGCTGAAATGGCTACTTCAATGCTCCACTAAAACTAACAACTCAAATGTCTCTTCTAATGATACAATCTCAAATAGATTGTCTGCACTAGAATTCGATTCTAGGACCTTATGGAGAGTTCCATTTAGGCGAGTAAAATTATTTCAACCTTAGATATCAAGATGTATTTTGTTTCATCTTTATCTTTCTGATCACCAGTCCGGCTCCATGGCTAAATGGTTAGCGTGCTGGCCTTGGGTTCCAGGGGTCCCGGGTTCGATTCCCGACAGGCTCGGGAATTTTAACCATCATTGGTTTATTCCGCTGGCACAGGGGCTGGGTGCATGTGTCGTCTTCATCATTTCATCCTCATCACGACGCACAGGTCGCCTATGGGAGTCAAATCAAAAGACCTGCACCTGGCAAGCCAAACATGTCCTCTGAACACTCTCGGCACTAAAAGCCATACTCCATTTCATTTCATTTCATTTCATTTCCGAACACCATATATCGAGTGAACACTCTTAGGTGCGGTCAAGGCTGGGACATGAATTAGATTCCACATCAGAAAACCGAAATATGTAGAAACGAGACTTCCACTACTGAAGTGGCATGTGGTCGTAAGATTGATTCAGCCTACACCAAATCTGTCAACATTTGTGCTTTGCCACATGTTACGTACTATTAGCTTGTCCAATGCAAGTTCCTTAGACTCCACTGATGTGCACAGCTATTATTTCAAGGACTATATTACATAATTTCAGACATTAAAACATTGAAATACAAAGACGTCTTGTGGTTTTGAATCCACGATTTTATGCTCCACAGACAATCGTCTTAGCACCGAGCTATCGCAACATCAGAAATTTAGCCGCTCGCAGAACGTGATATAGATAGGTGATGATGATGATGCTCGTTGTTTAGAGGGGCCTAACATCGAGGTCATCGGACCCTAATGGTACGAAATGAGATAACAAAAAATGAAAAGCATCCACTGACCAAAATAAAAAATGTCATGAAGAATGAATGGATGGACATGAACACAACAAAAACAAAAAAGTGGATCAGACTCAAAAAAGATTATAAATAATAGTATTAGTGACTAAGGGACCACTTATAAAGCACAATGATGCTAATGGCACTTATCGGTAGTAAAGGAGAACCATGATATTTCTCAAGCTGCGGTACTAATCAAAGGTAGCGTAAACTCACGGTGTTCCAAACATTAAGGTACTACTCACAAGTATTGTACGTCGTAAGGGTAACGCAGACCTATGGTGTTTCTCACACAATAACGCCACTCATAGCCAACGCAAACCGATGAGGTTCCTCGCCTAGGTGTACTAATCACGGGCGCCAGTATTCCCGTGGTGTTTCTACAGAGTGGGTACTAATCACTGGCAACGCAAACCTACGGTGTCGCTCGTATAGTGGTACAACTCACAGGCTACGCCCAGACGCGTGGTGTCGCTCACACGGGTACAACTCACAGGCAACGCCCAGACCTGTGGTGTCGCTCACACGGGTACAACTCACGGGTACTGGAAACCCACACTGAACCCCACTCGAGTGCTACGAATCACAAAACTATGGAGTACCTAACAGAGTGGTACTACTCGCAAGTAAAAGCGACCGATGGTGTTCCGCACGTGATGGTACTAATCAAAAGTAGTTTCATGGTTCTAAGACAATCATTCCTTGGTCGCCCCTTTTAGTCGCCTCTCACGACTGGCAGGGGATACCATGGGTGTATTATTCGTCAGCCTTCCCCACCCACAGGGGCTGTGTGGTGGTCCGCGAGAGGTATTTTATTTCCCTCAAGTCCGCCGGCAAGCCGGTTAGGACCCCCCTATCCGCCACCTGGGACGCGCCACGTGGGAGTTATCACCTCTCCCCCTGCTACGCCTGCGTAGCAGGTTCGTGGGATGTAGATAGGTAAGCGCTCCCCCAACTTTACACGCTTGTAGATGGGACCCTAGTGGCCATTGGAACAAAATATTAAAAACTATATTTCTTATTTTAACTATACTTTCCCCTGATGACATCTGAGTTTCAACCGTCATGCCCGGTACTTTTGAGTACCAGGTTATTCTTGGGAGCAAAGGCTGTCGGGCATACAGACTAATCCGGCAAGTGCCACGGTTAAGACTAGTGGAAGCCTTCATCCTTCTATCCACTCCACTCCCTCCGTGCGTATATATGTGCGTGTGTGTGTGTGTGGGGGGGGCTATATCCGCCCTCTACGCGGTAAGCATTTCGTATTAGGGGATTCAAACGCACGTACCCTGTTAACATTTGAGCTGGAAGGCGGCGTACGTGTGTGTGTGTGTGTGTGTGTGTGTGTGTGTGTGTGTCGGGGGGATGCACATCAGAGTAGAAAATAACTGTGGAAGTTTTCATTGCAGTGGATAAATGCTGTAATGACTGCGGCATTAGCGACTGGAAAAAGGTGCTGGAATGCACAGATGGAAGAGTTTATCTGGACTAAGTACATTCAATTCTATGTCCGTATTACTGAAATGAGTAAATAAATACAAATGAAAAGATACAGTTCAAAAGCTCTGGGAATAAAAAAGGAATAACGCACATTTTTAAATTGTCAAGAACATCTTAACAAAACCCGAATTCTAAAATATCTATATAATGAAAGGAGGAAGATTTTTCAGTACAGTTTGACATACGATGGTAATTATATAACCGAGTTAGCATTACATTTTAGTTAGGTTACATATTAAAATACAGCAAGTTTCAGGAGGAACAGTAAATATTCCGGGAGGCAGTAGTATGGACAATTCCAAGTAACAGAAGACCATGTAAACATGTGTCCAATGTACAATGTGTGTGAAATTACAAATGACTGTATGGTACGAATGAGAACAACATTACAAATATGATTAAAGACACACAAGTGTCAGTGATGTGTGTATTAATGCAAAAAAGAAACCCACATATAATGTGCAATAGTTCAACCCAAATATCTTATTGATGTAAAACATTGCAAAGTGCGGAACGGCTCACCATAAATTATGTAACGATGCATCCATACACTGCAAATTGCAAACATATGATTTCCTTTATTAGAAATAGTCTTACTACCTCAGAACATTACCATGCCTCTAGAAACCTTTTGTATTTACGTCTACGAGGTTCTTTCCCCACCTAATTATTTTGAAAAATCAAAACAAACTTATGTTTATGAGTAATATTATATAGTAATCACAAAAATTTACCTGGCTCCTTTGCAAAGTTGTCAGCGTAGTGGTCTTCGGTCCAGAGGACCCGGGTTCGATTCCCGGCTGTGTCGAGGTTTTAGTCTAGTACGGTTAATTCCTCCGCCTCGCGAGCTGGGTGTTCGAGCTAGTCTTAATCTTAATTTATATATAACACACTACAGACCATTACAGATATATACAACAGTGAATACATCCCTTCACGTAGATTTGGCGACAAGGAAGGCATCCGGCCATAAAAGTAGGCTTAATCCACTTCTAGTGTCGACCCCCAAGTAACTGAGAAAAGGCCAGATGGAAGAAGATGATTATAATTAAATTATTTAATGTTACATTCGTCTATTTTAAGACACAAAGGAAAAATAAAGGAGCTTAACATTTAAACAGTAAAACTACACTTTTATACAATAATAATAATAATAATAATAGTAATAATAATAATAATAATAATAATAATAATAATAAATGTGAAATGTTTGAAACGAAAAGTCACGTCCTTGTAGTTCAGAATCCACGAAAAACCAGAAATCCAGTGACTATGATCATATCAATCACGTAAAACTACAAGCGTGTTTCAATAATAATAGGTCTAATTATCATCATCATCATCATCATCATCATCTACCGTCACTCTGCCTTTCCACAGCATTGAACGCAGAAAAATCTTTGCTGTGGAAGAAGGAAGCTTTCTACTTAGTTAACTAGGTTTAATTCTTTCTAAAAGTTTCGCCAGACTGGACGTTCTAGCTGAATGATGGCTGATTACGCAGGCTTATATTACGTTACCCCTAGGCCGCGCTGGACAGACCATAACGTCACAGATCCCTACAGTGAAAGAAACTTGTAACCACACATGATAAAATCTGGAAAACATTTCAGGAGACAATCTCGTCAATGTGCATGTCAATAATGAACAGATGTTTTACAGCGATTTAGGTAAGGAACTAGAATAGGAAAGTTATAGTTTTAACTAGGCATCCCAGACTCGTACTCCGCAAACTATTGTGCAAACAAAACAACTTCTCCCCGTTCCCCGACTATTATGAATAAGACATTACGACTACTTTCAGGCAGAGAAAGGTGAAAATTCGACGTGGATGGCAGTCTGGTGAACGGTGGCACGAAGGACGATAAGCTATATTTACCACCCCTGTTATATTGCAACTTTGTGTTTGAAAAACATTGTAAGCGTTTGACTGCGATTTAAAGTCTATCATCAACATTCGAATCGAAACACTGTTCGATAGTAAAAATGAATGACGAATTAAATGGTTTAGTGAACTGAATACAGAACAGATGCCTCGAGCAGTTTTAGTACTGACCTTCGGAGAGGGCGGGTCCTTGAAAATTCTGGGCTCCCTTACCAATGAAACGTTGGGAGTTCGAATCTCAATTCAATTGCAGCCTACAAGGCCTGAACGTTTCTTCTATACCAGAGGTGCTCACGCTGGGCATTTCGTCCCGCAGGTGCCCAGCACTGTAAGCGGGCCGGCTGGCAGGCTTATGCTGTTCAGCCAGTGGCGTTGCGGCTACGTCACAGTCCATGAAGGTTGGGCGAAGTTCTCCCAGACACACTCGATCACTGCGACGATACACGAGTTTGAAATGGAGGCAGAAAATAATGAAAGAAAGAGGGCAGAAATCCACACCATTTTCAATTTACGTTGTAATAAATAAGTTATGTTCGTTGCCGTTTATATATTTTGACCGGATACGATAAAGAGGACCACAACCTCAAATATTTTTGTAATGTATGTAACGAATTACAATATTGGGTATTCAAAATTAAGATGTTCTTTAGAAGCATTTCTAATATAATACAGAGTTAAGCTGGATACGCTGCGGCTTGTGGTTGCTTGGGTTTAAATTATCAGGTAAACTCACCAACAATCCAATCATGCTTGCCGGGACTAACAACAGTTTATTTATTTATTTATTTATTTATTTATTTATTTATTTATTTATAGGCATAAGGAGTGCGACAGGCTTCGGCAGCCGGCACAGTTCCTATCCTCGCCGCTAGATGGGGCTTCATTCATTCCATTCCTGACCCGGTCGAATTACTGAAAACAGGCTGTGGATTTTCATTTTTCATTTGAAGGCATGCTGTACATTTATTTGGTACATACATTTACACTGCTGTACTTTAATCTTGGATAGTAAATATCCATGTCCCCACTCGTGATGAAACTTCCTCGCCATTAAGAGACTGGCTATTATCATCGGATGCCTGATGAGTATTAAATAGAATTTTCAAATCCGGTGAACAGGAAAATTCAAACAACACTACAACACTATGCAAAATCAAGCAGTAAACTTGTTGAATTATGTAAATATATTACTTTTTGCTGAATGAATAACAGGAATTTTACCTTTTAAGGCATCGAAATACTGTCATTTCCATCCAAGGAATTGTAAACTGTAACAAAAATTATAACGTGTTACTGAATGTATAAATTCAAGAAAATAAAAACTGACTATGTCGAGCGCAGTATAATCAAAACTGAATATCTTGAAAAGGTCTGTTTTCTTGCGATTATAGCGTTTTTCTTAAATACTGTACCCCATTCAGCATTTCGTTGAGTAGTGGAGGAGAGCTTCGTAATAGCAATCGAACGTTAACGTTCCCTTCCTGCAAAATTGTGCTCGGTCTCTCGCTTCACCGTGACCTATGCTTACTAGTGTAACGGTTCAAATCCCGTTACAAGATGATATCTGTATTTTTATTATTGTATGATTTTATCTGGATTTTATTATTATTATTATTATTATTATTATTATGTCAGTATTATTATTATGTTATCTGTGATATTGTACTATTATTCTAATTATCCGTTTTATTCAATTTTGCAATTGCCTGTTGCTTGCAAGATTGCACTTAGATGTATACATATATACGTATGTGTAGTATAACACTCAATACCTGTACAGTGAGAATTGTTGTATATATCAGAGATTGGAAGTGACGTTGTGATATTGCTAGACCTCTGGCGATTCTGCCAAGTCATCGCCAAGCCATGGCTACGTCATTGTATTTATTTAGAATATGCGCGCACGGACTCGTCGCCGCGGGGCTATTTCACCACTGTATGTAATATCTGTCGCGTAGGTGGGAGTATGTCATTGTTATTTCTGGAGATTACGTAGTTGTGTCAACCAAAGTCTATATAAGGTGGGTGCACATTGTAGCGTCAGTCATTACTTATACGGATGCAGTACAGTGAAGTAGTCTACTAGATCAAGAGGCCTTAAGTGGTCAGCCAACAAGTGTGAACGAGAGATGGTGAAGACTCAGTGAGCCATTATTGGTCATTGAGAGAGTGAGACCAAATGGTTGGTCCGTCACTTAGTGGAAGACGCGGACGCAAGGCTTACCAAGGAGTCAGAGAGGGCAACCCTGGACCTACCAAGAGGTTATACCATATTGACTTACAAAGAAGTCAGATGATATGGAGAAGAAGCAGTCGCAAGGATGTATCACCACGTTAGGCGTGACACATCTACAGTAAACACCAGAGCAATGGATTACGTCGTAATTACACTCAAAGTGTTAAAGGTACAGTCAAGTGAATCAGTGAGGGAAATATTTCGTATAAATTGTTAAATGTCCTGTCAAGAAGAATTCAAATTCATGCCTAGTTTCTTTCAGGTGCAATGTCATAATTTCACATTCTCATCTGTTTTATCGCAACAAGACTCACTATTTTTTGATATATTATTTAAAGAATATATATTGTTCTATCAAACGAATTCATAGTTTCATTCCATTGACAGTAAAATATTTTAACCTCAAAATTAATGGGGAAACCGAACGCCAATCTCCTTTTCCCAGAACTTATATGGTATGTTGTCAAACGTAAGCTTATTACCCCACACCCTGTTAGTTATTAGTAATAAATATGTTTGTAAAATTTAGTCAGCGACTCAGGAACATGTTCACAATGTGTCGACGCAACGTGGGACTCGAATAAATTCAGAACTTGGTCTGAATGACAGCATATCATAGGTTCCTTCTGGGAAGAGTATGCACAATTAAAGCCAACGGAAGTATTACCGGTAAATGTCAGGAGTATAATTTTGCGATATATATTTGTATTTTGGGGATATGTCAAGGGATTTGGAGAGGGAAATTAATTTGAGATCGCGTACTATCACTAGTGAACCAAAGATGGACAAGGAAGACAATAACAAGTCATGTGACGACGAGGTTATTGCTTCTGCGGACATCCAAGGTGAAATTCAGAGTAGGGAACAGGTGAATACGATGGAAGCTTCTGAGATAATTCAGGAAAGTGCAGAAGTTGGAAAGCACACTGAAACTCAAAAGAAATTCTCCGGGGTAATGAATTTACAACAATTTAATTTGCTGATGGCCAAAATAACCGAGATGATTGAAGACTGTAAGAAAGGGACAGAAGAAATAAAGAATAGTAGTTTCGAAAAGTGTAAGGAAAAGACTGATAATGATAATAAAGAAATTAAAGAATTTTTTATTAGTAGTACTAGTGAAAATAATAATAATAAAGAAATGGAACAAATAATTAATAGTACTGAAAGCAGTCATAAACTGAAGGAGGAAAAGATTGATACTAGTAGTGAAAATAATAAGAAAGAGATAGAGATGAAAGAATTATTTAGTAGTAGTAGTAGTAGTGAAAATAGTAATAAACGAATGGAAAAGATGAGTGAAAATAATAAGAAAGAGATGAAAGAATTAATTGATAGTAGTAATGAAAATTTTAATAAACTGTGTAACTCTCTATGTAGCAAAATGGATCAGTTTATTAGCAGTAATAACGAAAATTGTAATGCGATCATTAGTAAAATAGATTCTAAGATATTAGAGATAAATAATCAAACATCTAAGTCAACATGTAAGTTAGAAAGTAAGTCAAATGAAGAATGTGTTGAAATTGAAGGTGAAATGAAGTTGGATCGGAGCGATTTTCATACTCAAATGAAGCATGTCAAAGGAACTTGTACAGAGAATATCGTAGAATTAAGTGATAAAAGTTCTAGTAATCGGGAAGAAATTCATGAGGTAGTCGAGAAGAGATTGGACAAGATTTGCAATGCAGTTGGGGAAGAGATGGGGGAACAGATTAGTAGAAATGAACAAATTGAAAGCAAACTTGTGGAGGTCACTGAACTACGGAACGAACAGGAAACGCTATCACAGCAGGTGAGAAAGAGAGAAGAAGAATTGCAGGAGGACGTGAGAATAGTGGGAGAGAATTCTGAGAGAGCAGCGGAAGAAGGAGAAGAAGAAGAAGAAGAAGAAGTTGTAAACTGCCAGGAAGTGATACGGCAGAAAGGTAGAGGTAAGACAGGTTTAGACGTGATAGTAGCGAGTGGTTTGTTCAGTAGGGATCGTGATTTAACCAAGTTTTCTGGAAAACAGTTTAATCCTATAGAGTTTGTAAAAGTAGTTGAGAAAAGATTTGCAAGTAAGTCGAGGAATAATATTAATGAATGGGAATACGTGGTGGAAATCTTGTCGAATGTTTTTGTCGGTGAAAGTAGAATATGGTTTCGAGTGTACTGGGATAATAGGTCTAATTTAGAAGAGATTAAAGTGTTCATTGATAGGCTTTGGGAGGAATGTGTGCTAGGGCGCGCGCGAGAGAGAGAGCGCATGAGGTCTAGGGAAAGTAATATTGTAGAGAGAAGGGGGAAAATGTTAGCCGTGTATCAGAGGAGAGGGGGTGATTATGATCCGCAGAGGATTAATAGTTGTGCTGATGGTGATAGTGGTCAGAAGAGTACCGAGAGAGAATCGGAAGATGGGAGGCGTATGAATTTGAGTTGTGAGAGAGAGTATCAGAGGAGTAATCAGAGAGAATCGGAAGATGGGAGGCGTATGTATTTGAGTTATGAGAGAAAAGGTCAGAAGAGTAATCAGAGAGAATCGGAAGATGGGAGGCGTACGGGTGTGAGTTATCAGAGAGACTATGATAGTCTTAATATGAATGTTATCCAGGTGTCGTTATCGAGTCAGAGTATTCCAAACGCACAGGGAATCGGATAAATTAAGTGAACAGTCCGAAGGTAGAAGTTGTACAGGTATGTAGTATAAGTAGTTATATAGTGAAAGTAGATTTAAGAGTACAGTGTGATTGTGACCGAGGTAATGTTAAGTGAGATGTTTAAGTAGCGACGTAGTCGTAGATAATGAAGTAATTAATGGTAGCGGTAAGTTAGAAGTAAGAAGGGTTCTGTTAAGTGATGTAAGTACTTGTAATGCCGAGAATATGACGTAAGTAGTGAGGTAGTAACTCCGATGATGGAAATTGTGAGATGAAGAAGGTAAATGAAGGTACTATTAGATTTCATAACAGCCGTTGGGTAAGTCACAGTGAGTAAATAAGATGATAGCGGTAGTAATCACGATAGAAGATGATTGTAAGTTTCATCTATGCGTTGTACCAAATCTTGTGTATTCAGTTATTTTAGGGGCTGACTTGGTTGCAAATCATGGAAGTAGAGTAGACTTTAATTTAGGTAGTGTGTGTTTGTTCTATGAGAAAAACTAGCAAAGAAGTACGTGTTAATTATGATGGTCTGAGGTAAGTGTGTTGGTGACGTGTGTTCTTTGAAATATATGAGAGGTAAGTGAAGTTGTTCCTAGTGAGAGGAAATGTTTTGTTGGGTGTGTTACGTGTCTATAACGACCAGGATCTGAGGGATCGTCGGTATGAGGCAGTGACGTGAGGTAATTTGAGTGAATTACAGGAGGAGTAATTGTGGTCGATGTTAGGTAAGCATCGAGATGTATTTAGTGGTAAGTGAGGAAGAACACGTATATGAACATAAATTTGTAGTACATGACCATAGATCGTTTGTGGGAGGTAAGTACCCCATTCAACTTAAAAATGCTAGTGAAGTCTAAGAACAAATAAACATTATGCTGGATTACGGAATAATTGAACCATCTTGTAGTCATAGTATTGATTCTTTAATTATTGTTGCCAAGGAGGATGTGATTTATTGAGATACGTAAGTTAACGAGGGCAAAATTGATTCAGTTTGAGTGACAGAGTGCTACTCAGAGTTCTATTTCATCATCTGCAGAGGCGGGAAATATGTTGAAGTTATTATTTTGTATCAGGGGTATTTCACTATTGTGAACCGTATCGGGAAGTGTGCATATTCTTATAAAGATCAGGAAGGGAAGATTGTCGGTACTTACAACATTAAGAACTTAAAGAAGTATTTCACGTGAGATTTGTTGAGATAATAATAAGATGATTAAATGTTGTGAGAAACTGGCAAAATAAAACTAACATCTACGATTTGCGTGTGAACCAAGTGGCGTATTGGTGTATTGGAAGAATAAGTGCTACATTGTCATGTACTGTGTGACAAATAAACGGAGAACAGGACATTGGACAGTTATCTGCGATAACAATATGCAAGAACAGTTCTCATATAAGTGATATTTCACAAAATATTTTGATATGTTAAAAAAAAAAAAAAGGAGAAAAATGTTGTATATTGATTGAAATTATTTGTGTGTGTTAAATTAAGGGCTATGCTCTTGTGAATTGTATGAGAATGGGACACTGGACAGTTATCTACGATGACAATGTGCGAGAAGAATTCTCATATATGTGATGTATTATAAAATGTATGGATGCTGAAAAAGAAAATTATTGTTGTATACTCATTTAAAGTGTTTATCTGTGTCAGTGTTATATATATAATTTTGTTCATAAATCAATCGATTCTTTGTTCTTCGATTTATTTATGAGGGAGGCGAATTGTAACGGTTCAAATCCCGTTACAAGATGATATCTGTATTTTTATTATTGTATGATTTTATCTGGATTTTATTATTATTATTATTATTATTATTATTATTATTATGTCAGTATTATTATTATGTTATCTGTGATATTGTACTATTATTCTAATTATCCGTTTTATTCAATTTTGCAATTGCCTGTTGCTTGCAAGATTGCACTTAGATGTATACATATATACGTATGTGTAGTATAACACTCAATACCTGTACAGTGAGAATTGTTGTATATATCAGAGATTGGAAGTGACGTTGTGATATTGCTAGACCTCTGGCGATTCTGCCAAGTCATCGCCAAGCCATGGCTACGTCATTGTATTTATTTAGAATATGCGCGCACGGACTCGTCGCCGCGGGGCTATTTCACCACTGTATGTAATATCTGTCGCGTAGGTGGGAGTATGTCATTGTTATTTCTGGAGATTACGTAGTTGTGTCAACCAAAGTCTATATAAGGTGGGTGCACATTGTAGCGTCAGTCATTACTTATACGGATGCAGTACAGTGAAGTAGTCTACTAGATCAAGAGGCCTTAAGTGGTCAGCCAACAAGTGTGAACGAGAGATGGTGAAGACTCAGTGAGCCATTATTGGTCATTGAGAGAGTGAGACCAAATGGTTGGTCCGTCACTTAGTGGAAGACGCGGACGCAAGGCTTACCAAGGAGTCAGAGAGGGCAACCCTGGACCTACCAAGAGGTTATACCATATTGACTTACAAAGAAGTCAGATGATATGGAGAAGAAGCAGTCGCAAGGATGTATCACCACGTTAGGCGTGACACATCTACAGTAAACACCAGAGCAATGGATTACGTCGTAATTACACTCAAAGTGTTAAAGGTACAGTCAAGTGAATCAGTGAGGGAAATATTTCGTATAAATTGTTAAATGTCCGGTCAAGAAGAATTCAAATTCATGCCTAGTTTCTTTCAGGTGCAATGTCATAATTTCACATTCTCATCTGTTTTATCGCAACAAGACTCACTATTTTTTGATATATTATTTAAAGAATATATATTGTTCTATCAAACGAATTCATAGTTTCATTCCATTGACAGTAAAATATTTTAACCTCAAAATTAATGGGGAAACCGAACGCCAATCTCCTTTTCCCAGAACTTATATGGTATGTTGTCAAACGTAAGCTTATTACCCCACACCCTGTTAGTTATTAGTAATAAATATGTTCACACTAGTAAGCTACCCGCATTTACGTCACGTCAGCCCGGCCACACTGGGCAAGCCTCAACGGGCGCCCAGCTGAGCACCTCTGTTCTATGCTCATAGAGAAGACGGCCGCGCGAGCGCGTCACAGCGGTAGTCGCTAACATAGGCCCAGTTCCAGCCTTTGCTACGGGATTTAATCGTCTAATAATGTAATTGGCTTTACGTCCCCACTATCTACTTTTACGATTTTCGGAGACTCTGAACTGCCAGATAATTTGTTCCAGAAGGGCTTTTACGTGCCAGTAAATCTACCTACATGAGGCTGGCGTATCTAAGCACCTTCAAATACAGCCGGAGCGAACCTGAATCAAATCCACCAACATAGGCTCAAAGCCAGCGCTCTACCATCTGACCCCCTCAGCCTAGCTGGCACAAATTTAAGACTAGAATTACACATTCGTCTCTGAGAATAAAACTGATAATGAAGGCAGTCTGAAAATCCCAACCCTCAGCCGTCCTATAAGAATTTGTTGTGGTTTCCCTGCTTCAAAGCCTGCCAAATATCGCAATTAAACCAACGCCTGACAAATATGGAAATAATACCTGGCCTAATTACAGATACTACATAGGGTATCAAACCGGGTTCGCACTGCCTGGGTACTCTGAATTGTCGACAAAAGCCCCAAATCACGTATCTGAAGCAGCAACAACAGTTCTGTACACAGGAGTACAAGGGGCTGGTATTCAACACTACAGGTCCATTCAAAGAATCAAACATACATCCGGAAATCTATAGTCTTCCAAGTGAATGTATAACAAGTACAAATTTTACCTCTATCTGTTGGTCTATTCCATTCTTCGGGAACTAACTAGTATCCCGCATGATCAAGGGGTGTAACAATTGAAGTTACATAAAACGAAAGCAGAAGAGTAAATTAGTATTTGGTCCCAAAGTTTCATTCGCTGACCTACATCCACTGACAGTGAACGTGAAAGAACTTTTATTACTAGTGATCAAGAGAACAACGGAAGTCGTAAACATTGGTTAAGTGAAAGGTAGAAAGGAAATTCCAGGATAGTAATAAATCTGTTCATTACAACATGACTGACAGGATTATTAGGCTACGCGCTATCACATGACCACACCTACCACGCACAAGCGTTAATCCTTTTGCAGCAGACCGATTTAATACCTCGGTCCTCCTTTACTTGCCTCCGAAATGCGTTGCAGTCGAGAGAAGCCAAAGGCAAATATTCGAACAAAGCAACCGAGCATGACTAGCTCCTGGTCAGAGACAAACCAATAGAAGATTACCTCGTTAACAGTATTTTCGTAACTCGGAAGGGTACACATTAATTACAAACACCGAGCTCGATAGCTGCAGTCGCTTAAGTGCGGCCAGTATTCAGTATTCGGGAGATAGTGGGTTCGAACCCAACTGTCGGCAGTCCTGAATATGGTTTTCCGTGGTTTCCCCATTTTCACACCAGGCAAATGCTGGGTCTGTACCTTATTAAGGCCACGGCCGATTCTATCCCACTCCTAACCCTTTCCTGTCGTATCGTCGCCATAAGACCTAACTGTGTCGGTGCGACGTAAAACAACTTGTAATAAACAAACAGTATAAAGCGAGTGGTTCACCCGCCCCCTTGCGAGCTAGTGTCATGAAACCCGCCGTGTTTACCACATTCTGAAATTCGGCATTTCTCACTAAACCGGGATAATATAACGAGATATGTGGCTATGGCTAGAAAACCAGCAGGAATCATGAGCGCTACTATTAATTCATTATCTGTACCCCGAATGAACCCATAAAACTAGCACACATACGAAGAACATATATCATACAACAGGAAATACACGCAAAGGCCAGGAAACTGTATTTCATACGTTGGGAACTGCCCGCTGCATGTCAAGCCTCGCAATAGCTCACTTGGCAGGGGCGCGGTCGGAGATCAGAAAGTGAACAGTGCTCGAGGGTTAGGAGGTTCGACTCCCACGCAAGCATATTTATTTATTTATTTATTTATTTATAGCCAACTGCCTGGGAATCGGCAAGGTTGCAATCTTAATAGTTTCCACGGACTGTTTCGCAATGAAAAGGGCCGTTGGTATTTTGGCATATAGTACAGAGCTGGGTTGGGAGAGTCTATGAAACACATCACAACGCCAGAAGAGTGTGTCATGGTATGGGGGTAATTATTCTTCCCAATCCCAGCTGATCTTTTCCTGGATCAGCCCCAGGACTCATTCCAACAGGATAATGCCTGTTCACCTACAAAGCAGGTGTGTCGACTGTCTTCGTGACGATGGCACGCTTCCTTGGTCGCCACGAATGGCCATAACCTGTCACCCACTCGGTATGTTTGGGACCAGATGCAGAGGCAAATTCGGCCACCGTTGAATACTTGGGATACAGAGTGCCGATTACAACGGTTTGGGGTACGATCTTCTTCAAGAGCACATCTCATGCCCAGGATTTGTGAAGTTTTCACAGAAAACCATACTCGGGTCTGTCTAACGTGGGAATCGAAAACTTAGATCTCCCGAATTTCCAGATTACAGCTAAATGACTTACTACGTAGCCAGCTCACTCGATATCGCCAAGCTATGAGAAGTACCTTTCCAAGTACATCCTTAAAAATAATACTCCACAATACCCAGGTACATACAGCAAGGAGAGTTCCCGATCCCCTATAATCTATATATGCGACCAGAATAGTGTTAGTATGGAAGGAAAGATGACGGAGGTAAACAATACGTAATACACGTAATACCATAACCATAATACTAAGTGGTCTAAGGGTTTCGATGGAACTTTTGATCCTCGAGTGCTATAAATTCGGGATGTTAAGAGTGTGCCAGAAATTTTATTTTCCTAGCTTTTAACGTCCCACTAACAATGATGGGCTTTTGGCGATGCCGGCATAGCAGGGTCGTAGGCAGCTTTGACAGACCCCGGGAAAATGAATTGACCGCCCTCTCTCCCACTCCCTCTCTCGCCCTAAAATGCCCAGGGCAAGAACATTTCGTTGACCTCCCTTACACAAACGTTAAACGATCTTTTGGTCAATTTCTCATACATATTTTAATAGTTCAACCTTCATAAAATTAAATCTAAAAATTCTAAAAGCTAAATTTATTAATTTGTTATTACTCACCGTATCTTGAAAATACTGAAAATGCGTTTTTCAGCTGTCCTAAAAATTATTCCTTATTTTATTCCAACGATCAGCACATTAACGAAGTCTTTAACATAGGTATACTGGACTAGTTCATCCCTTCATAATTATAATATACATTAAATTAAATTTGATAATTCTGCTGTGCTTTACCCAATAGGTCTGTTTGAATAATTTATCGTTCTTTATTATTTCACGAAGACTTGCAACTTGAGGCCTCCCTTCAATGTGGAGCCCACGTGGAAGGGCGGGATAGCTACTTTTCTAAATTAAATTAACCTGACATGGTCGTAGCATACAGTACAGTACAATACAATCCTAAAGTGCAGTACAATACTTAAACTGCCTTAAAGTTAGAATCATCTTTAACTTATCTAAATTACACATGTGGCCTCTTATGATTTCTGGTTCCTAAATGCTAAATAAAAAAAGGTTGTCTAAAAAACTTAATTATTGATGGTTTACTGGTAGGCTTAGTACTATATTTAAAAAGAGAGAAGAATACATTATTACTCAACTGAGGATGAATACGATTTAACTTCCGGTTTACAGTAGTTGCTCATAGTGACTGATGTCAACAGTTTACCACTAATTAATTATAACTAAGCAAATCAAAAATCTGAAACCAAACAGTTAAATAACTAACAAGTAAACTTACTACGGAAGCCCCCGTGGCTCAGGCGGCAGCCTCTCACTGCCGGATACCGTGGTTCAAATCCCGGTCACTCCATGTGAGATTTGTGCTGCACAAAGCGGAGGCGGGATAGGTTTTTCTCCGGGTACTCCGATTTTCCTTGTCATCTTTCATTCCAGCAACACTCCATTAATATTTCATCTGTCAGTCATTTATCATTGCCCCAGGAGTGCGACAGGCTTCGGCAGCCGGCACAATTCCTATCCTCGCCGCTAGATGGGGCCTTCATTCCATTCCTGACCCCGGTCGAATGACTGGAAACAGGCTGTTGATACTTTTTAAACTTACTACGGCGTAATTTCTACACGAACACGATCACTCAACTACAAAATAAAGATCGAAAACCAAACAGATAAACGCACTTCGTTGTAAATGACGGTATTAGCAACTAACATTGATATAACAATAAAGGAAGGGCGACGAGACGAACTGAGGATGGGAAGTTCGGCAGTCTAAGCAATGTTAAACCCACCCTTTTCTATTATACTACTTACAAACACGAGAATATATTGTAGTTATCTAACAAATCTAGCTAACAAATTGCAGGCGTTCCGCAATTACGACCAGGCATTTTTGGTAATTTATTTCATTTCCTTTTCGCTTTTTTATTCATTTAGATCTATTTTTTTTTCAAAATACGGTCCGGGGCTCTGTCCTTGGCCACCGAGGGAGCGCCGGGCCCCGGAAAAAAATGGACCGAGAAAACCGGTCTGTCTACGGCCTTTGATAGGAATGGACTAGGACTGGGAAGATAGTGGCCATTAAGTACAGACATACCTTAACTTATGAAAATTAGAAATCGTGGAAAACTACTTGAAGGGTAGTCGATAGGATCGCACCGTCTCCAGAATTATAGAATCTATATTAATATGGAAGAGTACGCAAACGTTTTCAGCACAATATTCGCAACAATGGATATTCACTATATTAGCATTTGAAATTATTGTACGTATGTCGAGAATTCACTCCCCCCTCGTATATTTAACGACGTCACTATTACCAACTGAATGCGGCTCCACGCGTAGAACCGGGCTGGGAACGAACTCTAAGCTAGCTAAACACACACCAACTAGGAAAGTGCATGAAGCTCTATTCTCAGTAGAACAGACCCATGTCTAAGAACTAGCACCGAATCCAAAACATCGATGTCACTACCCAACAGCACTATCAAAATTAGCTTGAAAGAATAACAAAGACAAACAGCTACCAGATATGGTCTCTCAGAGAAGGGTGCCTCAAAATATTCCTGAACGCTTTTCCATCTTTCCATCAGCCTGAAATGCTGTCGCGTGTGAAATTCCGGATAATTGTCAGATAAGGAGAAAAAGCTTTCTGCTATAATGGAATATGAAGGTAGCACTTGGCATCGGCGAATCCATGTGCGGAGTTTTGAAAAATTAAGATCATAAGACATCCGAGTCTTCATTTCAAACAACTGATTTAATACTATGCTAGATACACCACTAAAAGAACCTCTTATGATGTGCTGGTTAGCATATGTTCAAGCAGCAATGATATTCCAATGAACAAAATCAAAATAGAAGCTATCTTCCTATTAGAGCCCGAGAAGAACGTAACCATCACTGCTTTGGGACCGAATCCTGTGTAACGCCACTCTGGTGTAAGCTTTAACGGGTAACTAGGAATATAAATGGGAACATTTTTAACGCCTAGTACACTGATATTCCTGGTGAGGGATGCACTAGATGATGATGATGATGATGCTTGTTTAAAAGGAGCCTAACATAGAGGTCATCGGCCCCTAAAGGTACGAAATGAAATAACAACAAGTTAAAATTCATCCACTGACTAAAATAAAATAAAAAATGTCATGAAGAATGAATGGATGGACATGAACCCAACAAAAAACAAAACCAAACAAAAACAGTGGATCAGACTAAAAAAGATCGTAAATAATAGTATTACTGACCAAGGGACCACTTATAAAGCACAATGATGCTTGACGTCTAAAGGGGTGCAAAATCCATGTCTAAGGCCCCACAGAATTGTACATGTCGCGAGTAAAGTAGAACCATGGTATTTGTCGTGTTGGGGTACTAATCAAAAGTAACGAAGACTCACGGTGTTCCACACAAGATGGTACCACTGACAAGTATTGTACTTCGTACAGGGAACGCAGACCTATGGTGTTTCTCACACAATGGCGCCACTCACAGCCAATGCAAACCGACGAGGCTGCTCACCTAGGTGTACTAATCACGGGCGCCGGTATTCCCGTGGTGTTCCTCGCATGGTGGGCACCAATCACAGGCAACGCAGACCGACGGTGTCGCTCATATAGTGGTACAACTCACAGGCTATGCCCAGACCCGCAGTGTTGCTCACATGGGTACGACGCACGGGTACTGGAAACCCCCAGGCCAGCCTCTTTACTGCTACTAGTCACAAACCTATTTCGTACCTAATTTAGTGGTACTACTCGCAAGTACAGGCAACCCATGGTGTTCCCCGCATGATGGTACGAATCAAAAGTAGTTTCACGGTTCTAATTCAATCATCCCTTGGTCGCCCCTTTTAGTCGCCTCTCACGACAGGCAGGGGATACCGTGGGTGTATTATTCGTCTGCGTCCCCCACCCACAGGGGGTAGAGTGTTTGGTCCGCGAGAGGTATTTTATTTTCCTCAAGTCCGCCGGCAAGCCGGTTAGGACCCCCCTATCCGCCACCTGGGACGCGCCACGTGGGGGTATCACCTCTCCCCCTGCTACGCCAGCGTAGTAGGTTCGTGGGGATGTACTAGAGACCTGGCCGCACACGATAGGTACTGATCGGCGCTGGGACTAGTTAGTCAATGATGAAACAACAATTCCCATCAAAATTCAACATTCATCGACTGGGATTCGTACCGTGGCCGCCTTACTAGGAAGGTAATAACAATTCTACCAGACAAGATAAGGAATTACTTCAAATAAATAAACACACATTTGGCCAGTAGAGTAATGAGGGACATTAGCTCGTTACGGACACCTGTGAACGTTATCACACAACGAATGTGTAGGTACAATAGATAGCCATACAAACGAGCTTACACAAGTTATTTTCGTGAAAAAAAAATCTAAAGAGCCAGTGAGGCACGTAAGTGATCGATAATGAACACTGCCAAATCGTGGAAGTGAAAACAGGTAACAGGCGCTTCGTAGATCACCACCTTACCTTATCAGAGATAAGTGAAGAGAGATCGAGCTACACCATGTAACGTAAAGATAACGTAACACCAAGGATTGAAGGATATATTGCACTTTGTCCTCCAAACCAGACATCGCCAACTTTATATTAGTACGGACTTTTATTTCTTACCAGGAAATCCAATACGTCAGGAATTTACATCGTGTACTGTACTGTTTGGGGCATCAGTCCCTAGAATGGTTTGATTCAGTTTTCATTGCCACCATATCCTGTGATAATCTTTTCGCCGGGCTGAGTCGTCCAGACGGTTAAGGCACAGGCCTTCTGACCCGAACTTAGCAGGTTCGATCCTGGCTCAGTCAGGTAGTATTTGAATGTGCTTAAATATCACAGCCTCCTGTCGGTAGATTTACTGGCACGTAAATCAACAACTGCAGGACTAAATTCCCGCACTAAATTCCAAAAACCGTAAAAGTAGTTAGTGTGCCGTAAAGCAACTAACATTATTATTGATAATATTTTCATTTCAACGTAACTACTGTATCATACATCTGCTCTAATCTGCTTGTCATATTCATATGTTGGTCCACCCCTACCGTTCTTACCTCCTACACTTCCCTCAAAAACCATCTGAATAAGTCCTGGGTGGCTTAAGATGTGTCCTATCATTCTATCTCTTCTCGTCTAATTTAGTCAAATCGATCTCCTCTCACCAATTCGATTCAGGATCTCTTCATTTGCGATTCATTCTATCCATCTCACCTTCAGCATAATTCTGTAACGCCACATCAAAAGCTTATACTCTTCTTCCTTTTTGAGCTAGTTGTCGACCATGTGTCACTTCCATATAATGTCACGCTCCATACGGAAGTCTTCAAAAACAGACCAGCATAGTGAAAGAATTATTGTCGCCAAGATAGACACCAAACCAATGCCCACCACAATAGTGCAGGTCCATATGCCTACTAGTTCAGCGGATGATGAAGAAATTGAAAGAATATATGAGGAGATAGAAGATTTAATACAATATGTCAAAGGTGACGAGAATCTAATTGTGATGGGAGACTGGAACGCAGTGGTAGGCCAAGGAAGAGAAGGTAGCACAGTAGGAGAATTTGGATTGGGACAAAGGAACGAAAGAGGAAGTCGGCTGGTTGAATTCTGCACTGACCATAATTTAGTCCTCGCCAATACTTGGTTCAAACACCACAAACGACGGCTGTATACGTGGACGAGACCTGGAGACACTGGAAGGTATCAAATAGACTTCATTATGATTAGGCAGAGATTCAGAAACCAGGTGTTGGATTGCAAAACTTTCCCAGGAGCAGACGTGGACTCTGACCACAACTTGTTGGTCATGAAATGCCATCTGAAGTTGAAGAAATTGAAGAAAGGAAAGAATGCAAAAAGATGGGATCTAGACAAGTTGAAAGAAAAGAGTGTGATGGATTGTTTCAAGGAACATGTTGCACAAGGACTAAATGAAAAGGCCGAAGGAAACACAGTAGAGGAAGAGTGGAGAGTCATGAAAAATGAAGTCAGTAGGGCTGCTGAAGAAATGTTAGGAAGGAAGAAAAGATCAACTAAGAATCAGTGGATAACTCAGGAGATACTAGACCTGATTGATGAACGACGAAAATACAAGAATGCTAGAAATGAAGAGGGCAGAAAAGAATACAGGCGATTAAAGAATGAAGTGGATAGAAAGTGCAAGGTAGCTAAGGAAGAATGGCTGAAGGAGAAATGCAAGGATGTCGAAGGCTGTATAGTCCTGGGAAAGGTAGATGCCGCATACAGGAAAATCAAGGAAACCTTTGGAGAAAGGAAATCTAGGTGCATGAATATTAGGAGCTCAGATGGAAAGCCACTTCTAGGGAAAGAAGACAAAGCAGAAAGATGGCAGGAGCATATCCAACAGTTGTATCAAGGTAACGATGTAGATAATTTCGTTCTGGAACATGAAGGGGCTGTTGATGCTGATGAAATGGGAGACCCAATTTTGAGGTCAGAGTTTGACAGAGCTGTGAGTGACCTAAATAGGAACAAGGCACCTGGAATTGATGATATTCGCTCTGAATTACTGACTGCCTTAGGAGAAACCAGCATGGTAAGGTTATTTCATTTAGTGTGCAAGATGTATGAGACAGGAGAAGTCCCATCCGATTTTCGGCAGAATGTTGTTATACCTATTCCCAAGAAAGCCGGTGCTGACAGGTGTGAAAACTACCGCACTATTAGTTTAGTATCTCATGCCTGCAAAATTTTAACACGTATTATTTACAGAAGAATGGAAAAACAAGTTGAAGCTGAGTTGGGGGAAGATCAATTTGGCTTCAGAAGAAATGTAGGAACACGTGAAGCAATCCTGACTTTACGTCTGATCTTAGAGGATCCAATCAAGAAGGACAAGCCCACGTACATGGCATTCGTAGATCTAGAAAAGGCATTCGATAATGTTGATTGGACCAGGCTATTTATGATTCTGAAGATGATAGGGATCAGATACCGAGAACGAAGAATTATCTACAACCTGTATAAAAATCAGTCTGCAGTGATAAGAATCGAGGGCTTTGAAAAAGAAGCAGCAATCCAGAAAGGAGTGAGGCAAGGCTGCAGTTTGTCCCCTCTCCTTTTCAATGTTTACATAGAACAGGCAGTAAAGGAAATCAAAGAGAAATTTGGAAAGGGAATCACAGTCCAAGGAGAGAAAATCAAAACCTTGAGATTTGCGGATGATATTGTTATTTTATCTGAGACTGCAGAAGATCTCGAGAAGTTGCTGAATGGTATGGATGAAGTCTTAGGTAAGGAGTACAAGATGAAAATAAATAAGTCCAAAACAAAAGTAATGGAGTGCAGTCGAACGAAGGCAGGTGATGTAGGAAATATTAGATTAGGAAACGAAGTCTTAAAGGAAGTAGATGAATATTGTTACTTGGGTAGTAAAATAACTAACGATGGCAGAAGTAAGGAGGACATAAAATGCAGACTAGTACAAGCAAGGAAGAGCTTTCTTAAGAAAAGAAATTTGCTCACTTCAAACATTGATATCGGAATTAGAAAGATGTTTTTGAAGACTTGTGTGGAGCGTGGCATTGTACGGAAGTGAAACATGGACGATAACTAGCTCAGAAAGAAAGAGAATAGAAGCTTTTGAAATGTGGTGTTACAGAAGAATGCTGAAGGTGAGATGGATAGATCGAATCACGAATGAAGAGATACTGAATCGAATTGGTGAGAGGAGATCGATTTGGCTAAATTTGACGAGAAGAAGAGATAGAATGATAGGACACATCTTAAGACACCCAGGACTTGTTCAGTTAGTTTTTGAAGGAAGTGTAGGTGGCAAGAACGGTAGGGGTAGACCAAGGTATGAATATGACAAACAGATTAGAGCAGATGTAGGATGCAATAGTTACGTAGAAATGAAAAGGTTAGCACAGGATAGGGTGGCATGGAGGGCTGCATCAAACCAGTCTATGGACTGATGACTCAAACAACAACAACATTCAATGTTCAAAGTGAGCATATTTCTTTTCTTAATGAAGGCCTTCCTTGCTTGTGCTAATCCGCATTTTATGTTCTCAATTCTGCCATCGTTAGTTATTTTAGTACGAAGTCAAGACTTTATTTCCTAATCTAGTATTTCCCGCATCACCTGACTTACACTGCACTCCATTACTTTTGTTTTGGACTTACTTGTTTTCATCATGTACTCCATACCGAAGTCTGTCCACACCATTCAGCAATTTAACGAGATTTTCCGCAGTCTCAAATAACTTACAATAGCAATTTCATCGGCAAATCTCAGTGTTTTAATTTCCTCTCCTTGGATTGTGATTCCCTTTCAAAAGTCCCCTTTAACGTCCTTCACCACCTGTTGTATATAAACAATGAAAAGAAGTGGGGGGGAAAACTGTAGCCTTGCCTCACTCCTTTTAGGATTGCTGCCGCCTTTTCAAAGCCCTCGATTCTTATCGATGCATTGTATATAATTCTTCGTTCTCGGTATAGGATTCCGATCACCTTCAGAATCGGAAATAGCTTAGTCGAATCAGCATTTTCGAATGCCTTTTCGGGATCTACGAACACCATCGACGTGGACTTGTCCTTAATTCGGTCCTCTGAGATCAGACGTAAAGTCAGGATTGCTACACGTATTCCTACAGTTTCTGCCGAAGCCAAATTGACCTTGTCCCAATTCACTTTCAAATTGTCCTTCCATTCTTCTGTAAATAATGCGGGCTAAAATTTTGAAGGCGTTAGGTATTAAACTAATGGTGCAGTAGTTTTCACACTTGTCAGCACTGGCTTTCTTGGGAATAGGTATGACAACATTCTGCCGAAAATCGGATAATACTTCAACTCAGTATCCACTTTCCTGATGATTGCCCCCTTTCGTAGTTCACACCCGCAGATCCGAATGGGAGACTATTTTATCTCCGAAATATTTTACTCGAAAGAAAGCCACCATCGGCACATAGTTCATACAAAGACAGCTGCATATCCTCGGAATTTAGTTACGGCTGTAGTTTCCCATTGCTTTTAGCCGTGTAGCAGTATCAACATAGCTAAGCCGTGTTAAGTATTACTACAAGGCCATATCAGTAAATCATCTTCCGAAAGGCTGCTACCCATTTGCTACTGTAGTGTAGGCACTCGAAAATTAAATTATTTTCTTGAATTCCAAATAAAGCTCAGTATGTCCGAAAACAACGGACATTTCAACTCAAGACTGCACACCCCACGACTGAAGTTCTAGTCTCCTGAAAAGCTTCTTAACCTTGAAGTTATTCAAGTCATTTTCGGTTATTTCTTTAGGACTAAGATAGACCCATACACAGTAGATTTTCGCCCAACTAACTAAGCGCTTATAGACCAGGAGGATATAGTTAGATTTATGAAGGCACAGAGACTGCGATGGCTTGGCCATGTGGAAAGAATGGAGGAAGATCGAATGCCAAGAAAAGTAGTTAAATCCCGAATAGATAAAAGACGGCGACATGGAAGGCCCCGTAATACAGTACCGGTCAGAAGTTTAGGAACACGTAAAGAAATCACGAAATGTCATCTAGAACCTAAAATTGTGCCACGAGATATCTAATTTTCTTTCTGAGCTCTCATATCTAATAGGATATATGTCGCCTGATTTCATTGAGTTAGTCCTAATAATGTGAAAGTAATGAATTTTTAACTCTTGGACGGTCACAACAAAAGATCAAAGATTTTGGTTATATAATGTACTGTACACACTAACTGGTTGCGAGTATCACCGCTAAGAATTTTTTGTAGACTTAGAGATAGCTGGGGGCCATTTTAGTATAAATATAAAACTTCAGAAAGTATGCGGCACCTCTTTTTTGCGTGTTTTTTTTCGAACCAGGGCCTAAATGGTTGATTTTTCTTTGCCTTTGTCATGTATGACCCATGGTCTCAGGACGAGCTATCGGCATGAAGCTTATCTGCCCTGATAGTTCCATTTGCACTTTGTGGATGGCAACCAAAAACACATTTCTGATAACGATAGCTCACACTGAGACCTACGACAAGAACAAGGAAAAACTGACCATTTTAGAGCTGATTTGAAACAAAAAATAATAGCACAAAAGTCGGTGCCGCATTTTTTAGGAATTTTTCTATTTATACTAAAATGACCCCCAACTATTGCTAAGTCTATAAAAGAATCTTGTTGGTGATACTTGAAGCCGATTAGAGTATATAGTACATAATATTTCCAAAAATGTTGACTTTCTGACGTGACCCTCCAACAGTTAAAAATGTATAACTTATACACTACTTGGCGTAAATCACTGAAATCAGGCGACGTATATCATATTAGATGCAAGAACTCACGAAAAAAATACAGAGGTCTAGTAGCAAAATTTTAGGTTGTAGATGGAACTTCATGATTTTTTAATGTGGTCCTAAACTTTTGACCGGTACTGTAGATGGAGTGATGAAGTTGAAGCCGACATGAGGGCAATGAACACCCGGCCATGGAGACCAGCCGCTCAGGATCGAAGTAGATGGCGGACTATCGTAGAAGAGGCCAAGGCTCACACAGGGCTGTAGCGCCGGATAAGTAAGTAACGAAGCGCTTACAAACCACTGTCCCTCAAAAATTTCCATTTTACATTTTTTAATACGAAGTTGCTGAAAGTATACCGCCCCTTGCGATCTAGTTTCATGCAACCCGTCACTTTTATTAGAATTCTAAGATACATCGGTCCCTCTCCCTAAACAGTGATAGGATAACGAAATAGGTAGTTACGGTCTTGAAAATAGCAGGAATCGTGAGCGCCACTCATTCATTTAACGAACCGTAAACTAGCACATACACGAAGAGAGACAGGTCTTTTGGTGGACGATGGGAGAGGAAAGGAATAGGAGAGGGTAGGAAGTGGCCGTGGCCTCAATGTACAGCCCTAGCATTCGCCTGGTATGAAAATGGGAAACCACGAAAAACCATCTTCAGAGCTGCTGATAGTGGTGTTCTAACCCAGTATCTCCTGAATGCACCGCCAACTCGCTCGGTACATTCAGTTTGATCGTCTCTAAACAAGTCTCATATTTCTATTACGATATCTTAATACATCTGAGAAGGGAATAAGACAGTACCGTATGCACAACTTACCTAAAAGAAGTAATCCAACCTAGCAGAATAAACCCCCCACGAAACAGCGAATTCTCATTGTAAGTTTCAAACTCATTCAACAGAAGTTGAACATACCATCCATTTTAGCTGTTCTTTAAACATAAATATCGTTTCGTTGTAAGAAACTTACACCCCCCCCCCCCGTCCCAATATTTCAGGATTACACAGAATTAGAATTTACTCTTAATCATCGTCTAAACCACCTGCCTACAATGAATCAGAACTCATATCGTTAAATAGTCAAGGGAACATCTCGGGGTAGTTCACGTCCTAGAATTCCAAGTCTTATTTTGGTTGAGATATGCCTCTTCAGTGATGCCTAGGCCATGTATGACAGCTGATGAGGATCAAACCAGTCTTCAGGTTAAAATACAACATACATACAGTATAACGCGACCATTCTCCATTGGCGAGATCGTGTACTGCGCTTTCGCTTGGCTGTCAACCCATGACAGTGAACTACATACCGATATTATAAGATCGAATACTTGGCAAGACAGCGGATGAAATTCCTACAATTCTGACCACTAACCACTGGTAAAAGTAACAATACATTAACAGTAATACCCAACAAGAAATTATGCAAAAGATTTGTAGGAATTCTAATACATCTATTTCTTCTTCGAAGAGAAAGCGACCAGAACGGTCGGGGTATTGCGCATGTAAGGAAATCCACATCGACAGTAGAGGTAAGTTGGCAAAGCTTAAAGGAAACTGACGCAATGCAGTTCATTGTGGGAGTATCTACTGAAGTAAATCGCTTCACATAAGTAGGAAGTCATTTAGCCGGAACTTTCTCCTGGGCACTCACCTTCCTACTCTTCAGCCCTTCCCGGAATAACGAGCCTTCGCAACAACTTGAACTTCTGCAGGGAAAGTTTAGTTTCATTCGTAGAACAAGATGAGCTACTCACATGCTTCGTCACTGGGTTATTAGGGTAAAGTAATGCAATTCTTATCACAAGATCCTACGCTTATACCAAAATCAGTGATAACACCAAACCCTATTAGGTGAGAAATGGGTCAAAGTTGTAAAAGGGGAATTCCAAACGACTTCTATACATCTACTGAAATCTAGAAATCTTTAACCAGGGTTAGCGAAGTGTAACTTCTGTTTTATAAGAAAGAGGGAGGGGATTCTACTTGCCAGCAGATTACAATCTGCAAATTCACAGATTTAGGCCCCGAGGAGAGGAATTGTAGGACATGTGGTAGAACGTGATAATGAATAAATTAAGAACGTCAACATTTTAAATTCGAGAAACACTTTCTTAACGAGTTGAAAGTCGTTACGTGGCTCTTACCCTCCATAACAGAGTCCATTATTCTCCTAGGTAACCTATCCTCCTCCATTCGCCTCACATGACCCCACCACCGAAGCCGGTTTATGCGTACACCTTCATCCATCGAGTTCATTCCTAAATTAGCCTTTATCTCCTCATTCCGAGTACCCTCCTGCCGTTGTTCCCACCTGTTTCTACCAACAATCATTCTTGCTACTTTCATGTCTGTTACTTCTAACTTATGAATAAGATATCCTGAGTCCACCCAGCTTTCGCTCCCGTAAAGCAAAGTTGGTCTGAAAACAGACCGATGTAAAGATAGTTTCGTCTGGATCTGACTTTCTTACAGAATACTGCTGATCGCAACTGCGAGCTCACTGCATTAGCTTTACTACACCTTGATTCAATCTCACTTACTATATTACCATCCTGGGAGAACACACAACCTAAATACTTGAAATTATCGACCTGTTCTAGCTTTGTATCACCAATCTGACATTCAATTCTGTTGAATTTCTTACCTACTGACATCAATTTAGTCTTCGAGAGGCTAATTTTCATACCATACTCATTGCACTTATTTTCAAGTTCCAAGATATTAGACTGCAGGCTTTCGGCACAGTCTGCCATTAAGACCAAGTCGTCAGCATAGGCCAACCTGCTTACTACATTTCCACCTAACTGAATACCTCCCTGCCATTTTATACCTTTCAGCAGATGATCCATGTAAACTACGAACAGCAGAGGTGAAAGATTACAGCCTTGTCTAACACCTGTAAGTACCCTGAACCAAGAACTCATTCTACCATCAATTCTCACTGAAGCCCAATCGTCAACATAAATGCCTTTGATTGATTTTAATAATCTGCCTTTAATTCCATAGTCCCCCAGTATGGCGAACATCTTTTCCCTCGGTACCCTGTCATATGCTTTCTCTAGATCTACGAAACAAACACAGCTGCCTATTCCTCTCGTAGCATTTTTCAATTACCTGGCGCATACTGAAAATCTGATCCTGACAGCCTCTCTGTGGTCTGAAACCACACTGGTTTTCATCCAACTTCCTCTCAACCACAGATCGCACCCTCCCTTCCAAGATGCCAGTGAATACTTTGCCTGGTATACTAATCAATGAGATACCTCTATAGTTGTTGCAATCCTTCCTGTTCCCTTGCTTGTAGATAGGTGCAATTACTGCTTTTGTCCAATCTGAAGGTACCTTACCAACACTCCACGCTAATTTTACTACTCTATGAAGCCATTTCATACCTGCCTTCCCACTATACTTCACCATTTCAGGTCTAATTTCATCTTTTCCTGCTGCCTTATGACAATGGAGTTTATTTACTATCCTTTCCACTTCCTCAATCATAATTTCACCAACATCATTTTCCTCCTCCCCATGAGCTTTGCCGTTTGCAACACCACCCATGATGATTTCCTTTTACATTGAGAAGATGTTCAAAATATTCCCTCCACCCCTCCAGTGATTCCCTGGGATCTATTATGAGTTCACCTGAATTACTCGAAACACTGTTCATTTCCTTTTTCCCTCCCTTCCTAAGATTCTTTATTACTGTCCAGAAAGGTTTCCCTGCTGCTTGACCTAGCCTTTCCAGGTTATTACCAAAATCTTCCCAGGACTTCTTTTTGGATTCAACAACTATTTGTTTCGCTCTGTTTCTTTCATCTACGTACAAATCTCTGTCTGCCTCGGCCCTTGTTTGGAGCCATTTCTGATAAGCCTTCTTTTTACGTTTACAGGCTGCTCTCACTTCATCATTCCACCAAGATGTTCGCCTTTTCCCATTTTTACACACAGTTGTTCCTAGGCATTCCCTTGCTGTTTCTACTACAGCATCTCTGTATGCCACCCATTCACTTTCTATATCCTGAACCTGCTTACTGTCTACTGTTCGAAACTTCTCACTAATCATATCCATGTACTTCTGTCTAATTTCCTCGTCCTGGAGATTTTCTACCCTTATTCGTTTGCAGACAGATTTCACTTTCTCTACTCTAGGCCTAGAGATACTTAGTTCACTACAGATCAGATAGTGGTCTGTATCATCGAAAAATCCGCGAAAAACTCGTACATTCCTAACAGATTTCCTGAATTCGAAGTCTGTTAAGATATAGTCTATTATGGATCTGGTGCCCCTAGCCTCCCATGTGTAGCGGTGAATAGCCTTATGCTTGAAGAATGTATTCGTAACAGCTAAACCCATACTAGCACAGAAGTCCAGCAAACGCTTCCCATTCCCATTAGCTTCCATATCTTCCCCACATTTACCAATCACACTTTCGTATCCTTCAGTTCTATTCCCAACTCTCGCATTGAAATCGCCCATTAGCACTATTCTATCGTTGCTGTTGACCCTGACCACGATGTCACTCAATGCTTCATAAAACTTGTCAACTTCATCCTCATCTGCACCCTCACATGGTGAATACACGGACACAATTCTTGTCCTAATTCCTCCCACTGACAAATCTACCCACATCATTCGCTCATTTACGTGCCTAACGGAAACTATGTTGCGTGCAATGGTATTCCTGATAAAGAGCCCTACCCCAGACTCTGCCCTTCCCTTTCTAACACCCGTCAAGTACACTTTATAATCTCCTATCTCTTCCTTATTATCTCCCCTTACCCGAACATCACTTACTCCTAGCACATCCAGATGCATCCTCTTTGCTGACTCAGCCAGTTCTACCTTCTTTCTTCCATAAGCCCCATTAGTATTGATAGCTCCCCATCGAATTCCATTTCGTTCGCCAAGTTGTTTCCAAGGAGTCCCTCGCCTGTCAAATGGGAGTGGGACTCCGTTACTCCCATAGGTCCGAGGCTTGCTTAAAGTGTTCTGAGCTCGGTTAATTCATGAAGCAGGATGCTGCCCTACTTGCACATAGTCCAAGTGAGGATCTCTCCTCTAACGGGTTTTAATTGTAAATGATTTGTGTCGTCCTTAACGTTCCTTTCCTCACATTCAACACTTTACACTTCCGCCATTTACAAAATACAGGCACGTTCCTCACATAGGGTGCAAGTAGGGGCAAAAGATCTTTCTAGGTCGAAGCCCCGAACAAATAGCACAAAAAAAGCTGTTTACGAATGGATACCAGGCACCCGTACAAAACTTCAATGAAGATGAAGTATTCTACACACACAGAAGAAGTTGCTAACGAGTTCTAAATTCGTTATTACAATTCACGCCAGCAGGCAAGTTTCTTCTCTACAATCTAAAATTATATCAGAAACTCCAAACGTCCACGTATTCGTAAAAGCCAGTATACAAGAGAAGTTACAACCACACCACCTACACAGTACACAAACCACCGAGCTCGATAGCTGCAGTCACTTAAGTGCGGTCAGTATCCAGTATTCAGGAGATAGTAGGTTCTAACCCCATTGTCGGCAGCCCTGAATTTTTTCCGTGGTTTCCCATTTTCACACCAGGCAAATGCTGGGGCTGTACCTTAAGGCCACGGCCGCTTCCTTCCCACTCCTAGCCCTTTTCTGTCCCATCGTCGCGAAGTGTCTGTGCGACGTAAAGCAACTAGCAGAAAAAAAGGCAGTACACAAACCTACAATACTTCTAATAAAATAACGTTTACACGGGGCGACCGAGATATCGAAAGGGCCCGAACATATATGAGACATTAAGTTAAAATTAATGCGTGTGGTAAAGGCGGTCAAGGAAAAAAAGAACAGCGTAAATCCATCAATGGACCTCTTCTGCCAATTGTAGGCCTACCTCAACGTTTTACTGTATACTCCACTGTAGGAACCTGTTTAGAAACCACTCAACATAACCGCTGTCCAGAAATTAAACAGTTTCGTAGCGCAGTCAAGGAAAAAAGAACAGCGTAAATCCATCAAAGGACCTCTTCTGCCAATTGTAGGCCTACCTCAACGTTTTACGTGTTCTCGTCTTCTGAGATGAAAGTTATAGAATTTCATCCCAGCACAGTCAGTTGGCAATTTACAAGTGCTTAAATGGAAGAGAACCCGAGCCAGTAGAATCATTGGCACATTTAACCACCCCTTTTCAGGACAAAATTCCAGCACTGAGGTGCCTCGTTAGTTATCTATAGTAACTGAAGGGTCCTTAAAATAACTGTACTAAAATAAAACCGGTACTTCCAAGAGTTATTTCCAATTATGTGCTAAAACCATTATATAGCTTGCATACAGGCCTACCGTAATTCAGTTTCTGGGGTTACTTCCGTCTAGTCATTTCTGTGTAAAACTGCCAACCGATAACTAAGATATTAATTGGTCGTTACCTACAAAACGTCCGGCTTCTACTTCACTACCAACAGATTTCCTAGCTGCGAGGAGCATGAAATCCAGGTCTCGTAGTTCGACCACAGATCGAGGAGAATTCAGGCATATCCTACGTGAATTGCACAGGATGATTTTATTATTATAAGGGGCCAAATAAAGATCATCGGGCCAATTGCCCAGGAATTTTTATATTAACATGAAAAGATGGTAACATCTTATTATAGCAAGGGTTGAGAACACGCAAGCTTGTGTTAATCAGAAAACCGTATGTTTCTTAGACGATTGTTTAAATCGCTGCTACTTTTGAAGATGCTTGTAGTTCAAAACCATTAAGAATGCTTTCTTTGCAAACTTAGTATATAATGTATGCTTTAATGTTATTCGATTTAGTATCTGTACAAGCACAATTCTTTTTTATGTTTACTGTTTAATTTAATATATTCTTAAACCTGTATCTTATATGAAGACGCTACATAAAGGGGATTGTAAGTTTCAGTGGCATTTGAATCCTCAATCAATCTAATCCTCTTCATGAACCCATAAACCGTGAAGCTTATACCCCTTAAGAAAATAAACAAATTACGCACCCATGACAAGTGCTAACACGGTAAGTCATTATGCGTGTAATGCGAGTTTCTGTGCTAACGAATAAGGTAAATTTATCATCAAATGTAACAGCCATTAAGAACCACAGGATACAGAATAGCACGAGTGAACACTATTTTAAAATCACTATCAAGATGCGTTAAGACAGTCGTTTTACTCAATTTCTCACGTCTATCTTGGAACGAGTGCTTCAATAAAATTTATTACATAGCCCTTTGGTATGCATTGGGAGAAGTTATGATACTACTGCAATTTGCTTTACGTTGCACCGATCGAACCAAGTATCTCCCGAATGCAAGCCGGCAGCTACGTGACCGAAACCACAGTCACTCGCTCGGTACTACTACTACTACTACTACTACTACTACGTTCAGATATCAATATGATAACTGATGTTACCGCCGGAATATTTCGGCTACTATAGGCGTAGTTAGCGGAGGCGAATCCCGGTGAAAATTTTACAAGAAAAAGCACGCGGGTCAAAAAGGCTACTCGAGATTAAATACCCGGTTCAAATTCAAGATGCACCGGAGTGACTCCATAGACGGCATAATACCTACGATAATGCGGCATTTTATAAAAGTCAATCTCAAATAAAAATAATCTCATGTGCAGCCTCGCGAGAGTAGGAGGCAGAATTGTAGGTGTTAAAGCGCTTCATGGACTCCCGCAAAACTATATTTTTAAGTTCGCTCTATATAAACAATAAATACAGAAAGAAAACTATTTACTACGGTATCTTGATTATAACCTAACTTTTCCCAAGTGTAAGCGTATCCTGTATTTTCATTATGCAAGCTATCGATAAGGCTGGGAACCGTCCTGCAGTAGGAGGGGAGGTGCTTCATGGGCGAAGTTATATCCGCACGCACCACGCACACAAGTTGCGAAACGCGTTATCGCAAACAGTACAGTCAACTGCAATTAATCCGAACTGGGGAACGCCTACACTGAGAATATTACAGGGATAAAAGTTCACTCAACTTGATTCCATACACGTTTTAAATATGAGTTGCAAGGGAAACTGGACATCATGCTTGTCGTTTGGCATGCCTAAATATTCTGATCATAGGTCACAGTTTCAAATCACATGCATATGAGCATTTGTGTTTTACTTTCTCATATGCATAGGGCGAACGGCGTAGAACTACCCGATCCCGTGAGATCTCCGAAGTTAAGCAATGGGCGTGGTCACCATTTCTCTGGTGGCTCAAGTATTGCCCGCTAGAGGAGGAGCGGAAAGGAACTTGACACCCTACCGCAGGGATGGCGAACCTATGCCATGCGTGTCACTTGGTGACACGCGAACACGATTTCGGTGGCACACCACATGCACATGTTGACGTTTTTATGTACGTCGTGTGCTATAGACAATACATATCTCGTGCATCGTATAGTCATAGTGTTTCAGTTCTAAGAAATAAATACCGAAAATCTAAATTCTAGTTCCATTCGGAAGTGCATTATGGCAACATTGCAACACTGATAAGTCCGGAAGATGCGCCCGGCGAGCCATTCGCTCACCCACATCAGTCAATTAGTGAGGTTTGTCTTGTGTGTGGTTGCCAGCAACGCTTAATTATTCTTAGTATGTAACTTTTTTTTTTTTTGGTAAGACAAATAGTTGCCAGAGATTATCCCAATTTCCAGATTTGGAGAAAATATCTCACTTTATTTCAATACATCATATTGGACAATTGAGCGATATTAAGGTGGTTTTCAGTGGTTAAAATATGACAGCTTACAAATGGAGTTGACTGAATTTCAAGAAAGCAGTGTATGGGTAAACAAATTCGTACATTCGTGAAAATCGAATGAGCTGTTGATGGTGAATACTCTCTCGACAAGCCGGAGAACTTCATATTTTCAGTGGAACAGCCTTCCACAAATGTTTTCGGCCATGAAGAAACGTACTACGACGCTACTTACTTTGTTTTGGTCAACCTACGCCTGCGAGCAGCTATTTCCTACAATGAACATTGTGAAGTCAACAGTTAGAAACTGTCTTGGTTCAGACCTAAGTGCTTCTTGTGTGTTATTGAAGACAAGTTGTGAACCTAACATAAACGACATGGATACTAAGATTCAGCAACAAGTTTCACACTAAAGTTGAGAATGGTATTTCACCTAATGTCCCTTGGCAATAACAGTATTTTTGATTTCTATATCTGATAATACTTAATGACGAAGTGTGTTACAATGGGCGCTTATTGTTTTTACAAATAATGTTAGGTATTCTTAAAACTTACATATTTAAACATGTATTTTTGCGGTATTGGCAAAATACGACCACGGAACATGCAATCAAATGTATTATTTTACAATATATATATGTAAGAACGTATTATGAAACATAATATGGAATTAGGGACAGAATTCGTGGGGGGTGGTGGTGGGGGGGAGGATGTAGCCATTCCAAAGAAAATAACAAGTGGCACAGTAGACAGTTGAGAATAATAACCCAGACTTAAAGTGGCACACTAGTTGGAAAAGGTTCGCCATCCCTGCCCTACCGCATGCAAATTCCGGCTCAGGATGTCTGATCAGTGCCCCCTTGGCTTAGCTGGGGGGGGGGGGCAATAAGTCGCCAACGTCTGGGTTTGGATAAGGCACTCTGTTACAACACATGCAAGGGTTCAAACTGCGTCATCTTAGGAATAAACTAGCAATGATGTCACAGAACTAAGAGGATTTAACCGCTGGTATCGATCTTAAAGGGAATGGTGAAAGGTTTGCGTCGTAAATAAAACACCACTATGAAAAAAACGTGACACTAGTGCCAAATCTGTTGTGTGCCCGAGAGCCATCATGGAATTTAACTTTCACACTTAACGATTCGTAAAGGGATTTTTATAAAAACAATAGCACCTACATGGAGTAAGATCTTAAATAACGGAATGCTGGCAAACTAAGTATGCTGCTACAATTATATACCATGAGAACAAGTTCGCTCCAAAGAGGACTTACAATGAACTGAAAATACTACATCCAAATCACCCAAACGGGTGACAAGGCATTTGTAATGCTACATATCGAAATGTAGCCTCGTCATTACTAGGCGACTGTATATAATCACAAAGGGCTAAGACCAGGAAATGTCCTGAACTTGAAATGAGGCACCTGACTTTCTATAAAGCAAGAGGCGGAAATTCAAAGAAAAACTAGGTTAGTCACGATGAAAGTCTGATGACGTCCAACCCACACAAACCAAATTCGTCAAAACATGTTTGGTGTTAAATTTTATATAGGATAATTAGAGTTCGATTAGAACGAGGATTCCGTGCCTTTGGTGGCTGCTTGGGACAGGAGAGCAAAATGAAAACTCTTGCAGGGTTAAGTAACTACCATATAATGCACCTTATAATATGATTGAAGTCCAAGACATCACATCCCTTTCACTTAATACAATCGAACAGTTAAAGAAGGTCCAGGGGTGCCACAAGGTCGGGGCAAACCCTTGATCATATCGTCCAAGTGACGAGTGTTCGTTGTGTGTTGAATTAATTAGTGTCGTGTACAAGAAAAGACTTTGTAATTGTGACATTTGTATCAAAGTGCAGTCCCTGCTTATTGGCCCTATGAATGAGAAGGACGCGGATGTAAATCTCAACATATTTATTTCGAGCTACAAGACAAATCGTGGAACACCACTTCAAAGACGATCGATAATAGGATATTAACCTATTGCAGGGGAGTAAACGGCTAACAAATATTAAGCGATATTCGTAATTGCCTGTAACTAAGTTTCTAAGGAACATGAGGATATATCCCAACCCACTCCAAACCATACAATCTTCTTGGGGCTGACTTCTAAGCCTGACAAATATAGTCTGAAAATTGAAGGAAAAATCTAAGTGGGATATGAACTGCAGCAGTTTTGTTTTGCAGATACCTTGAAACATTGGGTCAGCTGAATAAAAAGTAGCATCTACTAACTAGTTTTAGCAGCTTCTTTAAATATGTTGAATGATAATGGTATGAAATCCAGCAAAACTTCTGGTTCTAACCATCTAACCATAGCTGCAACTGACTAAAACCAACATGCCTCCTACCATACTTAACCCCCTCGTACATAAGGAACTCAAAGGTCGTTGTAGTTATCGCGCATTATTTATTTTTAATTTTCCCTATCATCTAGTCAACTTCACAGTCAATCTAACACACATACCAGTGATGTTTTTTTAACGTAATAGATCTTAATAACTTACATCAAAATAAAGTATGCCCTAAATGTCTGAAAACAGTGTAAAATAAGTTGATGCTAGTTCGTATTCATTCGACCCCTGGTAACGCCATATTAGCGAGTTTCTAGATTTAGGATTTTAAAGTATGGTCGAATTTACTAAACTTAATTCCATTGCAAAGAAGACCGCCCGCAACTGCATAAAAACTTCCGGCTTGAAACATACAGAAAAAAACCCTCAACTTCACAGCAACCAGGATCAGCTGAAATCCATGGGGGGAAAATAATACGGGGATTACTTCAGAGCAACTGCCGATTAGCTCCTATATAAATCACACGACCCCATAACGGCAGGGAAGTTTTGAACAATCGAGAGCTAGTAAAACAAGCTACCTTTAGTATTACTACCGACACCACAGCCATGGAACTTCACATGATATCCGAAATACACGGACGTCAAAAATCCCACATCCATTGGCGGCGATTCAAACCCCGGCCGTCTTTGCCAACTGTGCCTTTAAGGCAGCATGCCCTCTCCAGGTTAGTACCTAAGAGAAACCAATGCTGTCTGCAATGAAATCCTAGGTTGTCATCGTTTCAGTGAACCTCCAGTTAGCAACTAAGTGGTCTGTAGAGTAGCTGCCAGACATAAAGAACCGTCAATGACACGGGATTGTGTTAGAACCGAACCTGTAAATTTCAGTATTAAGGTTGATACGAATCAAGAAACAATAAATCAGATCCATCCCTCCAATACTTGCGAATTCATAAAAATGTGACAATGCCGTGATCATAGCCAGTGGAATCAAAACCCCCGAGACGCGACTTTTCAAAAATTCCACATTCAGTGGCCGAGATTCGAATCACGACCACCTTGGTGAGAGATCAGAGACTATGTCACTTGGCCATCACGCCTCTCTTAGGTGAGATACCTAACTCCAAACAGTAACATTCGAATCCTGATGACGGAGGAAAAACTACCCGTCCAGTCACCAACTGCGCCCACTTATGTCTAACGGAGACGGAATCCTCTAGACAACATAGGGAAAATCCACGCGAAAGTTACATAGCACAGAGATGAAAATACAGAATAAATGAGTTGTGTGTATAAGGGCTTCAACTTCCAGTTTAAGCAAGACGTTAACATGCCTATACGAATAAATTCACAGACACTGCCTTCAGCATTTAGTTAAATAGCCGGAATAAAGATGTTAGGCATATCAGTTGTAAATTTTACTAACAAGTCAAATATCAGTTACTCGCATGTCTAAAGAGAGCTAGTTCTGAAAAGAAAAAAAAAATCTGCACGCATTATTAGAGGACATAGATGCGGCGTGTTCCAATTTGCTGTGGGACCGAAGCATTAGAGACAGGATGTCACTCTGATGGGAATATATTAGCAAATTCAGACAGCCCCGCCAATGTGAAGTGAAGACAATCTTCCTAGTATAAATTCAGTTACCAGACCACGATAAAATACAATACGATATAGGCCTGCATTTAAGATTTCAGTGCAAAGCATACGGCCAAGAGTTCGAAACATTTAAGCGCCTAGCACAGGGCCTCTGAAACATTCTGAGAGCTGTAATTTTTAAACTTAGATTTTCAATATGGATATCAAAACATCGACGAAAGTTAACGCCGTCAAACCGCGAGATTTTACTGGAATTAAATACTGTGATTATTTCATTTACAATACGTAGCCTACGTTGAAATATTCGAGTACAGAGTAACCATAGTCTCCGTGGCTCAATTCTGCTCTTCTCCATCACGGTCGAATCCAAGGTTAATAACTTCTCCATTCGCTTCACAAACCACTAAAATCAAATAATAGTCTTCACCATCAAATTTATCTATTCTAGAAGTTTCCCCACTCCATTACGAGCACACTCCTGTGAAGTCACCACCTGGTTGTACCAGCAATTCTGAATACTTGCTTGTTACGTCCAGCTTATTCAGAAGACCCAACCTTCTGTCCCGTATAACAAGGTAGGTTTGAGAACAAGGCGATGTTATGGTAAAATTTCGTCAGCTAACCCTTCTTGAAAATACATTAGTTTGCAATTACTAAACTTGCTACGAGTACATTAACTTAAATACACATTTTCTGGATTTAATTCCCTGTACTACTGCGGAAAGAGAATACATGACATAGTTACTTGCAATTGTCTACCTGCTCCAATTTCGTATTTCCCACCCTATATTCAAACTTTAGTGTTACAATTATTGATTTCCAGTGTTTTCCCCGTTTTACACCAGGCAAAGTCTGGGGCTGCACCTTAATCAAGGCCATGGTCGCTTCCTTCCTACTCCTAGCACTTTCCTATCCTGCCATAAGACCTAGGCCTATCTGTGTGTGTGTGTGTGTGTGTGTGTGTGTGTGACGTAAAACAAATTGTAAATAAAAAGTATTGATTTTCTTACCATATTCACTGCATTTCTCTTCAAGTTGCAATTCTCAAATGGCAAGTTCCAACTGCAAATTTTCGCACACACTTAGTTTGCTATTACTGTACTTCTTCAAAGACAGTGTAAACTGAACTACCTTCCCTTCCATAGTGTATCAGAAAATTATCCACTAAAAATACGACGTGGCACTTAATTCATTCATAGGGGTTTACAGATAACGAAGAAAGGCATACAATTCTACAATGAAGATTATGTAAAAAGCGAGAGAAGTGGACTCCTAGATCTTGTAGAGATTATGTACAGTGTACATTTAATTAAGACGATTCCACTTACCATTTAACAGTTTGGTGACATATGTATTGATACTCTAGGGCTCTTGAAACTTCATTATGCAATTTGAAACTTATTAGTACTACAATGCATTGGTGTTAAAGGGCAAAACAACTTATCAGCCCTATCCACGGAAAAACATTACATAATTCACCGGGCCCATACGCCGCAGTAAAAGTCATGAAGGAAAATTAGCATATAGCTCACACAATAGAACTGCATAATTATAGGTTCCACATGTTATCCATAAACTGGTTTATTGCAAGTAAAATCCTTTAGATTCAGTTCTACTTTTCTTCGTTACGCAAATCATAACTTAAACGCTGGTTTACAAACAAGTAAAATGATTAATTATACCATATGTTGACGCTACGTGGCCTAAGTGATTACTGTATTGAGCTGAATATCGTCAATGTTTTCGTATGTTTCCCTTATGAATTACAGCAAATTCTCTCTTGCCGTTAATGATAATATCGCTTCATAATACAAAGGGAGCCTCCGTGGCTCAGACGGCAGCGCGTCGGCCTCTCACCGCTGGATACCGTGGTTCAAATCCCGGTCGTTCCATGTGAGATTTGTGCTGGACAAAGCGGAGGCGGGACAGGTTTTTCTCCGGGTACTCCGGTTTTCCCAGTCATCTTTCATTCCAGCAACACTCTCCATTCTCATTTCATAGCATCTATCAGTCATTAATAAATCACTTTGGGAGTGCCGACCCCATCGTACTAATAGCCTATACCTGCTTCATTCATTCCATCCCTGACCCGGTCAATGACTGGAAAACAGGTTGTAGGTTTTCATTTTCAATACAAAGAAGGTAGGCCTATGTACTCCAGAATTGTTTTTTTAACTCCTCTGCAAGTCTTGTTAGTAGTCTCGAATTTCAAACCCGTATGGCAAATCAGTAGAATTGTCTTTTTTAAAACCTGTCAAAGAAAGAGAAGCACATAATTTGAGGTTGTACTCTCATAAGGCAGTATTGTTTTGTTGTGAACACTGTAGTTTTATTATGGCCAGAAAGCCAAAGTCTGGTTCGATCGTGTCTATGAAGTGGTGTTTCACCCGCAATAATACGAGGTAAGTTATCAACAAGGAATACTGTTGTTGATGATGATTATGATTGTTTAATGGGTGCCTAACAGCTAGGTCATCGGCCCCTAATGGTACGAGATGCAACGAAATGAAACGATTATTAAAACTTCAAAATGTATCCACAGACTAGAATTTAAAACGAATGATGATGAAAAATGATAATGAATCCAAAATACTCAGTGGATCCAATTTACAATGCTTTATTTTCTGACGTCGAAAAACCGCGTCAACGACCCCTCAATAATGGTACTAATCCCTGGTAAAGCACACCCATGGTGTCCCTCACATAGTGCTACTAATCACGGCGAATAGGAATACTGTTAAACTTGTACGAGTTAGTCAAAGTGGCGAGATACGGATATGGAATCTTGACGTGACTACAGAAAACGTTCAGTACTTGCCACGCATGACTCTTCCAAAAGCTATAGTCGCAGCGGATGTGAGCTAGCTGCTACGTTTTGCTCGAAGGAAACCTGGAGATAATGCTACGATACTGACGAGTTCTTGGCGGCCACAGGACGTAATGCGTGTACCCAAACTGTACGAAACAGGCTGGATGAAGACAATCTTTATCTCGACGGCTAGGGCGAGGCCCAGCCCTTTACACCTCGCCGTAATAGGGCACTTAACCCTCCCAAGACCGTTTATTCCAATTGGAATCACTAACTTTCATACTTTCTGTGATTTTACCAAGAAACTCTTTGCCAGATATCTTTTGCTCTCTGGAAGCTTTGTTTTCATCTGTAGAGGTGGGTCAAGCTGTCAGGATGTTCTGCACAAGCATGTGTGTGTAATGGCAGTGAATATTGTGCTGTCAAGATTATCTACTGGTTCCTAATTTGTGATGTTCTACACTTCTGCAGTTAATATATTATCTCTATGAAGCTAGAAGAAAATGCATACGATTTGCAACTTCATTTTTATGAATAGCATCTTATTTGACCACTGCATCAAAACGGGAATGATATGTTGATCAAAGAGTTTATGATATCAATTTGAACAAATGGGCTTTTCTGGTGTGTGGAATTCTAAATGATGACCACATAGTGTTATTAAATTCAACGACTTCCTTCTGTCATAAGAGTTTCAGAGTTGTATTTTCTATCTTGGATGTGTGTGCTGTCGGTACATGGATTCTTTACAGGAGACATTGCAAACTAAATAATGTAAAATGATATCATTCCTCGAGTTCAATGCTTCTATAGCGTATGCATTGAGGACTGCTGGAAAAATCGAATCAAAGGAAAAAAGGGCATTCTTCAGATTGGGTATCTCCACTTGCACAGAAACTTCCATTAGTGGACACGCGCTTTGACCAGATTTGTCACTGGCCTGAATTACTCGAAGCAGAAGAACAGCTGTAAGATGTTTATCAAGTCCTAGTCAAGGTTCCGATGCTCTCTGTCGTTCAGACAAAAAGAATGTTTCAAAGACTTCCATATGAAAAAAATAAACTTCTAGCACGTTGTCAATATGGACGGCGATTGGGAATTAGAAGTAGGGGGAGGGGGGGAATATACAGACGACAGAAAGCCGGGTTGAGGGATATAACGGGTGGGGTTATACACATCAAAACTGAACAAAAAAAAAAGCTACAAAATGGTAAGTTTTTGATGCTCTTTGAGCGAATTTCGACAGAGAGGTAACGGTTGACAGTTTACTAACTTAAGTGCAGCAATAATAGTTTGAGATTTTGATTCAATACTATACGATAAATCTTTCACCAAATAACGAATTTTACACACGTATTACAATTAAATAGAAGTACGGCATGATTATAAGATTAAAAAAATCATTTAGTATTTGACTACACTCTAAGAAACTAACAGACAATATTAAAGATACTGCCAGACTGACGAATGCACGCGGCAAGGAGGTGAAACATACCTCAGTGTCCACGACCTTGGCATAAATATACCCCGGTTTCCCTTCCCCATAGCATTTGCGAAGTCTCCATTACTTGCTATGGCGCTATACAAATCGGTTAGCCGCGATGAACGACATTTTGTGCGCATTTTCGATAATTTTGTTAATAATTAAACATTTGCACATATTGTTTTTTAATAATTCCTATAATTCCTAGTTTCAGCCGGCTGAAATGGAATAAAAATGTAATGATTTCTCTAAAAAGTTGGGGGAGCGACTGCCCCCCCCCCCCTCGCCCCCCCTTAGTCGCCGCTACTGCACGAAATAATAATGTACACTGCATATTGCATAATATAACCGATATTTACATTTTAATATTTCCCCCCGCTCTTCATAACATTACATGTTTAGAACATACTTTGATATTGACTGCATATAATACTATTATTGTCTAATACATTACATAATATTAGGTTACATATTGCCTGTTATTTCAGACCTTTCACATTCGTAATGGGGCCAATGACCTTAGATGTTAGGACCCTTTAAACAAGCATTCGTATTGCTCGTTGACTCCAACTGGAATCACTTTTCCATTTTCCTTTTCCAAAACCTGCATGGATTTTGGCACACAAATTTTATTTATACCTGTTTGAAGGGGATTTTCAAGAAAAGTTTTTTCCTCTGACAAATAAATTTGAGCTGGAGAGGGTTAAAGAATGGCAGGATATTATGCCAGATGGATTAATCAGCACTTGCACAATCTATTTACCGATGAAATTATCTAGAGACTTGTTCGTGACAATCGTCGATTATGTGTTTAGAGAAATTTCGGAAATAGTGCTGGTCACAGGGAATGCACATTGAACGCAGCAAGGCGGAGGTTCGGTGATGCTCTCCTGTGACATTGCATAGATACAGTACACCGTACGCCTCTACTCCTCAGGGTAAACTCCACACTCGCCAAGACCATGAAAACATCCCCTAACATTATGCTGCACAGCATCGTCGGAATTTCGGAAAGTAATTCATTCTAGAGGACGACTACTGTGCGTCCATTGTGCAGGCATATGCAATTCTTCGTCCGCTATAATACTGCCCGGCTAGAGTAGCCTCCTTGCTCTTCAGACAGGAACCCTATCGAGCGCGCGCGCGTGTGCGTGTGTGTGTGTCCAACCAACAATTTTTTTGGCCAGTGGCTTTACGTCACAGACACAGATAGGTCTTATGGCGACGATGGGATAGGAAAGGCTAGGAGTTGGAAGGAGGCGTCCGTGGCCGTAAGTAAGGTACAGCCCCAGCATTTTCCTGGTGTGAAAATGGGAAACCTAGGGCTGCCGACAGTGGATTCTAACCCACTATCTCCCGGATGCAAGCTCACAGCCGCGCACGCCTAACCGCACGGCCAACTCGCCCGGTCATCCAACAAAGCGAGATTAAACGAGCTAGTTTCAAATAGGGTTCCTGATTATCCGTGTATACGAATGAACGTTTAACAAGCTATCCGTTATTACTTGTATCCGTACGAGTCTAGAGTATGCGGATGTAAACAATTTCACGGTTAGTTCTACGCGTCCAGTAGAGTTCGAAAAACTTGCTTGTTTTATTTCTTTACCATTTGCTTTAGGTCGCACGGACACAAGTGTTATGGCGACGATGGGATAGGAGAGGGGTACGAGTGGGAAAGAAGCGACCGTGACTTAAGGTACAACCCCAACATTCGCCTGATGTGAAAATGGTAAACCACGGAAAACCAGGGGTGCTGATAATGGGGTTCGAACGACTATCACCCGAGTGCAACCTCACAGTTGCGCGCCCCTAACCGCGCAGAAAACTCGCTCAGTAAACGTATTTATTTAAACGTTTATGTACGTATTCCACTTACTGTGCTCCCCTGTTTTTACTATATTTCTCTTTGTTAACGAATAACGTTCTTAAAGTTTATAATCTCCGTAGTTTCTACAAAACTTAAAATCCACTTTAAAAAAGATACAGTTGTTGGGGTCGGTCACATCACGCTTTAAATTAAAGGAATAATAATTAATAAAAATTGGCTATCGGCGAAGAAGTCACAGCAAACCGTTCCAAGGACTATGTTAGGCTTCACTATATGTCAATTGAATGTTATCATAAGATACCTCCGCATAGTTTCTAAAATCCATACTTAAATGATAAATCTAACAAATAAAGTTTGAGCCTACAAAGGAGCTAAGTCCAGACTGCAAATTTACCTTCATACCCACAGACAAGCCTCGTACTTCCATGAAATATGATTTATATTACTAAGTGGTTGAAATAAAAGTTATTTATTTATTTGCCTAAAATTACAGGTGAGTACAAGGTTCTAGAATATTATAGCGGTTATGAGTGAAGATGAAATATAACATTTCTGATTTGCAGCACTAGAGAGCGACACAGATAGGTCTTATGGTGACGATGGGATAGGAAAGGGCTAGGAGTGGGAAGAAAGCGGACGTGGTCTTAAGGTACAGCCCCAGAATTTGCCTGGTATGAAAATGGGAAACCACCGAAAACCATCTTCAGGGCTGCTGACAGTGGGGTTCGAACCCACTACCTCTCGGATGCAAGCTCACAGCTGCGCAGCCCTAACAGCACGGCCAACTCGCCCGGTCATAACATACAAAGTTTTTTCTATATATGGAGGGGTAGTATATCTTGTAAGGAGGCTCCACGTTTATCTGATCCTCATTAGTTCCGGTTCAGTTTATAAACTGATACAGCCGGGCTGAGTGGCTCAGACGGTTAAGGCGCTGGTCTTCTAACCCCAACTTGGCAGGTTCGATCCTGGCTCAGTCTGGTGGTATTTGAAGGTGCTCAAATACGACAGCCCCGTGTCGGTAGATTTACTGGCACGTAAAAGAACTCCTGCGGGACTAAATTCCGGCACCTCGGCGTCTCCGAAGACCTTAAAAAGTAGTTAGTGGGACGTAAAACAAATAACATTATTATTATTATTATTATTATTATTATTATTATTATTATTATTATTATTATTATTATTATGAACTGATACACGTGCGACGTGTGAATTGCACAGCAAAGAAAACCGAGCCAGCCAGCCAGCCGGTGCAAGCTTGGTAGTTTTCAAAAGACTGTTGATATTCTGAATATAAATACGGGTCCTCCAGTTTCACGTGGAACGCGAACCACAACGACGTGACGTTTTCATTTTTAAAATCCCATATCCCATATCGCGGCCACATGACTATGACGTCTGGCTATCAACCCAAGTCGCAGAAGTATTAAGGAGAACGGAAGTGCTCACCACAAAGGCACGCTTGCATCGGTGGTGTGTAACCGGTGTTTACAATTTTCATTTCTAAGCACTAAATGCGCATGGACACACATGATTAGCGATGAGGACTTACACGCAACTTTACGTGCCTGTAAATAAGCCGATGTGCCGTTTTATTCTGCGTCAAGACCTAGTGGATGATCGTAAGTTTTGACGCCAGTTCTCCATGCGCACATCAAACTATGAAAAATTGGACGATTCTAACCTAGAGGTTTAGAGAGAACTTTCCTTTCCTAACTAAAATTGAACATCTTGTTGCGGAGATTGACGGCACAATGTAAATTGGGGGAACACTCAAAATGCCGAATAACCTTAATAACACGTTAACCATAGTTCGAATTTGAGATAGCATGTGAGACGTATTTGTAAACCTTTAAAAACCTACATGAAATGGCGTATGGCCTTTAGTGCCAGGAGTGTCCGAGGACAAGTTCGGCTCGCCAGATGCAGGCCTTTTGATTTGACTCCCGTAGGCGACCTGCGCGTCGTGATGAGGATGAAATGAAGACCACACACACGTAGTCCCCGTGCGTGCGGAATTAACCAATTGTGGTTAAAATTCCCCACCCTGCCGGGAATCGAACCACACGCTAACCATTTAGCCATGGAGCCGAACAAAAACCTACAACTGAGGGGCAACGTATCGCTTAACATTGATTAATTTGCTCTAATACGACTATGGATACGTTCAAGTTTCTCTGTCTAGGCGTAGGGATTTGAGGGCTAGTTCGAGATCCACTACCGGTAAGTCTACGTGAAAACAACCGAGCAGCTATATAACGGTGAGATTGCAGCTACGGTCTAGAAAGCCAAGAATGACGGCGGAGAGGAATAAGCGAGCTGACCACGCGTCACTTCGTAACCTGCAGGCCTTGGAGCAGTTGGTAATAAGGGTCCGTCGGAGATGTAGTGTTATGGTGTATGTTTTTGTTTTTATGTCTGAAATGGTCAAAAGAATGCATTTCGATTAAAAGGCGCCTCCATTTAGTATTTTAGGCCATTAGACTTCTGAAGACAACAGGGCTAGGGAAAATAATCCTGTTTATGGACTTCGTGAGTAAAAATGCATGGGATCAGACTTACGTTAAAATAATTCCAGACTAGCCTTCCAGTGTTTGTACTGATGAGAATAGCTAGAAGCGTTGATAGACTAACATGTGTGACTATAGTATCCATGGACACTGGAGATGGAATGAATTCAAATCCCATCACTACACTGGTAATTCTTTGAATCCCTTTCCTCAACTCCAGGAAATGCTAGGATGACATCTTTTTCAGGAACATGCTGATTCATCCTCAGCACCTACCCCAATTAAATATACATCATACTAATACATGTTACCACAGAGAAGTCAGACAGACATTAGTTCATGAGGTTGTTGAACACTATATCCCAGATATTTAAAATGAAAACTGCAAAACATTTGAATTTGTAACAACGTAATGTGATGTTTGAGTAGGATAACTTTGTGGGTTTTTTTGCTAGTGGCTTAACGTCGCGCGGACACAAATTGGTCTTATGGCGACGTAGAGATAGGAAAGGGCTAGGAGTGGGAAGGAAGCAGCCGTGGCCTGCATTTGCCTGGTGTGAAAATGGCAAACCACGGTAAACCATCTTCAGGGCTACCGACAGTGGGATTGGAACCCACTATCTCCCGGATGCAATCTCTCAGCCGCGCGCCTCTAACCGCACGACCAACTCGCCCGGTTATCTTTGTGTAACATGGAAGAAGTGTCTATGCGTAATGCGAGAAGAAAGAAAAGGGAAACAGTTAAGAAAAGTACACACGTATACGTAGGAGGTTGCAAGGCAGATTTATCGTAAAACGTACTGGTGCCACCAGAATGAGAGCACACATGATACAGGACGAGGTGCGCGCAAGACTATGTGCGAAATAAGACAAGTACACTAATTGTATTAAGGAAAGTACCACTGGACAACAGAGCTTATAAAATACAGGCACACAATGTGCAAAAATAAACGACGCAGTAACCAAGGCTTTCTTTCAACCCAAAGCTACCAAGAGCCAGGCCTCCTTGCCTTCCTGTCATGCTGGCTCGTGTTTTGAATGTTAAGAAATAATCCGAACTCTGTACCCAGATCGTATTTGTAATGTAAAGGGGAACTGCCAGAGAATCAACAGTTCTTTCACAAAATCAAATATGAACTCTAATCGAATACTGTTCCGTTGCATACAATCCTAACTTTAAAACAAGAAACAGTCACACTAACGAGCTAATTATTAGTTTTAAATTTAGCATTTAACAAGTATGATTATTCTGGAAAATACAGTAATACTTTTTATTTCTGTTGGACCTATTAAGTGGCAAAACTGATTATTTTGAACTGCTTCCAAGTAAACAACAATGTTCCAGTTCAGTAATTCAAAAAAATTACTACATCGGGATAATCAACTACAGGTAACATTGTACTTCTCTTTGCCCCTCACCTTGAACCATAAAAAGGACATACGGTGATTCTCGTTCCGAGGTTTTAAAAACTTGGGACATTTAAGCACGGTGGTGGTGATTGTTTTAAGAAGAAGTACAACTAAAAGCAAGGTGCAATAGCGAAACTAATTGTCTGATATTGTTTAAGTTATATTTTATGAGTCTTAGTTATATCTAGGGCATCAGCCTGTTAATAAATAAATAAATAAATAAATAAATAAATAAATAAATAAATAAATAAATAAATAAATAAATAACCCACTGCCATTAAGTTACTCTCGCATCATCTACTGAACAATTCTGAATTAAAATGTTGTTTTAACATTTTTTTGTTAATCTTTAATAAAACAACGTGCCCGATAGAATCTCGTATTTAACAGACTTATTTCCTACAGATCGAAAATATCAAGTTGGAAATCAGGCTTATCTCATATTGGCATTTATACTCATTCGTGGGAACCAAACGCGACACCTATTAATATCAAAAAGAATATTTCCGATCATAAAAGTATCAAAACTAAGTTAAACTAACGGCAGCTTTCAGAACACTTGTTTTAGGTGAAAAACACCAAAAAACTGAGCTTGTAAGGCAGTCTACCAGTAGACAAATTCGCGCCAAGCGACATCCAAATGCTCCAAAGCATATAAAGTCAGTTCAGGAAGTGGGACTGTTACAAATGTTCCGATGAAATTTTTTCTCAGCATGTAATATACTATTTTCTACTTCAACTAAAAGCGATATCAGCTTAAATATCCGATATAAAGGATGATAATTTGTTACGGTACCAATAAGTACCTTTGAAACAAAAAAAAAAAAATAAATAAAAAAAATAAAAAAAAAATGAAATGGCGTATGGCTTTTAGTGCCGGGAGTGTCCGAGGACAAGTTCGGCTCGCCAGATGCAGGTCTTTTGATTTGACTCCCGTAGGCGACCTGCGCGTCGTGATGAGGATGAAATGAGGATGAAAAAGACACATACACCCAGTCCCCGTGCCAGCGAAATTTACCAATTATGGTTAACATTCCCGACCCCACCGGGAATCGAACCCGGGACCCCTATGACTAAAGGCCAGCACGCTAACCATTTAGCCATGGAGCCGGACACCTTTAAAACAATTTAATATTTAGTCCACGAAAGCCTATTGAGTACACAAATGCAGGATCGGAAATAAAATATGTCAAGATCTCAAACTGTCGTATCAGAGAAGAAACCGCTTAATAAACCTCAAACCAAGCACGCAAACATTGAAAACCAAGATATTAAGCGTTAAACGTAGATACGGGAAAGAGCATTTGCTCGAGGAAGGGAGGGGCAAGAGGCGGCAAAAAGGAGTATCTGCTTTAAGAAAAGGATATTTCGTAACTATTTACTTCCTACCCCATACGTTCATAATGAGCTACAATTTCTTCTAAATCTTCAAACAGTCATTTAGCAGATATGTTAATTCGTAAGCTTCCTAACATACAAAAGAAAAGGAGGAAGCAGTCATATCCTTCCGTCCAAACAGGAAGAGAATGAAACTAAAATGGTTTAGGTTTCAGTTGGCATTAGCTAAACGGTTCAAGTTGTGATTAACATGAATTGGACAAGACAAATGAATGCATCACAGCCCGCAATGTTGTATAGGTACGTATAAGCATGTCACTGACCCGCTGAACACCAAAACTGTTTGGAAGACTAGAATGATTTGAAACAGCTTACTGCAAATAAGCTGATGCATACAAGGCAACAGACAATTTCTTTAAAACACGATTGGTCTTGGGTCAATGTACGACGCTCTTAGGATGTAGGTCAGTAGCCGCACCACAAAATAACCTGGACTCTTACGGTGCATCTCTCCTACACACATATTAATGCCTCACATTTCAACAACACGGAAAATAATATTTAAAAGTATGACTATTATCCCTTAACTGAAAAGAAAACGAACAATAAACAAAACATTTTCGCAATGAACCCATAAGACATTTTTAGAGTCCCATGTTAAATGCATCTCACATTTCTGAAGGAGTAGATTAACAACGTACGATTTTCACAGTCATAGTAAATCATAACAATGCCATTAATGGCAGGTACGAATGTCACTGCCGGTATGTGCAGATACAGCTAAGCTTTATCGTACTTTTGGACACGTAAAACACGCAGCCTTGCTGCTATCCATTGCGGACACAATAACGGTTAACTACACGGTGTCTCAGAAAAATAGAAACACACGTCAATAAGAGCCAGTACCACGTGCCTCAACAGTAAAATAAAAATGTGCGTTACAACCAAAATGGAGCTTGTGAAATATTTTAAAGATAAAAAAAAATCACGAAACAACAGTGAGGTTAAAAAGGGCTAGGATGCCAAGAGTTCTTTTCAATAAGATCCTGCCATAAGGACGATTTCACACTCTAAACCATGGGACGGAAACATAGGACCTAGTTAACATTCCTCGCTTGGAAAATGAACTACCATTTATTTCCTAAGCATTCGTCAGTTATAATGCGAACATCATTCGCGTTTCTCAGATGAAAATGCATCAACATATAGATATACGGCACAAATAAACATGCAATTCATTTCTTCCGACTCACCTCTTGAGGAAGTTCTTCTGAATTTCCCAAACACAGGTTTTGCCGGCTGCACCACCACACACGCCACTCACACGGGAACAGGCCGTACCTCACTAGATCAAGCTATGCTAACGGCTGCTCTACACCAGCTCCACTCACGGCTGTACGCCCAGTAAGCTAGTATAAAGCGGGGTGCCGACGTCATCGCTACTTCCCCTCTCTCACTCCCACCCCTTCGCTAGCGCTGAGCCATCACCTGGTGCTACTATCAAGACGAAATACCAACGCTCTCAATGGAGATCACCGTCGACAGTTTGTATTTCTGCGTTTGAGTTATTACATTAGTCAACGTATATGGAATGCAACACTGAAGTACATACAGAGGAAGGTTTATGTACTTTGTATTCTGAGCTAATGATTATAAAATGTATGTTGGGTAGTCAGCCCGAAGGCTGGTTTGGTCCTCTGTAGCTCCGCCAACAGCTGTCATAAACAGCCTAGGCGTCACTGAAGAGGCGTACTAGGGAAATGAGGAGCGCGGTAGTTTCCCGTTGCTTTCCTCACCGAGCCAGCCGTTGCTATTACATATCAGTCTGCCAAGCCCACTGAAATGCATGCACCAACCGACCCTATGAGCGATATTTTCACACCATTCATAACAGGGACTGGCTGCATAAGGAATGGTATTACTAGCATCACTCGTACCTCAGTCACTTTCATATTGTCAAAGCCAAGGATGAGACTGAGACAGGTCAATGAAAGTAACAAATTTGATATAGCCCATACCAGAAGACATAGTGCACTGTAAACACTACATCTCGCCAGCAAAGGCATGATTATAAAATATATATCCTTATTCTTAACAATCAGCCGTGATAGCCCACGCAATATACAGTACGGTACACAATTTTAGGATGATATGGAAATCATAAAAGAAATAACAAGGTCACTTCTCGAAAAGAAAAAGAACATATTCCGTTATAGTCTGCTTTCTGTCTTTTATGCTATCTTCTTCTTTTTCTATCGCTTTTCCCACACCTATGGGGTCGCGGGTGCGAACTGTGTCGCAGATGTGGATTTGGCTCTGTTTTACGGCCGGATACCCTTCCTGACGCCAACCCTATATGGAGGGACGTAATCGCCATTGCGTGTTTCTGTGGTGGCAGGCAGTGTAGTGTGTTGTCTGATTATGAAGAGGAAAGTGTTGGGAGACACGCAAAAATCCAGTCCCCGGGCCAGAATAATTAATCAGAGGCGATTCAAATCCCCGACCCGGCCGGAAATCGAATCCTGGACCCCTCTGAACCGAAGGCCTGAACGCTGACCATTCAGCCATTGAGCCGGACATCTTTTATGCTATAATACTGCATATTATTCTTTTTTGGTTATGAGTGGAAAATGTGGCTGGCATTTTTAAGATACGATCACAAGCATTTATCTTGGAGTAAGTGCGGTAGGGTTACCGGCCCCGTGGTGTAGGGTTAGCATGCCTGCCTCTTACCCGGAGGCCCCGGGTTCGATTCCCGGCCAGGTCAGGGACTTTTACCTGGACGTGAAGGCTGGTTCGAGGTCCACTCAGCCAACGTGATTACAACTGAGGAGCTAACTGACGGTGAGATAGCGGCCCCGGTCTAGAAAGCCAAGAATAATGGTCGAGAGGATTCGTCGAGCTGACCACACGACATTCGTAATCTGCAGGCTTTCGAGCTGATCAGCGGTCGCTTTGGTAGGCCAAGGCCCTTCGGGGCTGTTGCACCATGGAGAAAGTGCGGTAGGGTTTGCAGATTTTAAAGCGGAAAGTACGCGAGAATGGTAGATTGTAAAGCTGAAAGTAAGTGAGATTTGAAAACAAGAAAATCATTTTGGCTCTGCTTTAGAAAATAAAATGCATTCTTCAAATATTTAGGTTCATTACAAAATAATTATGTGCTTTATTTTTCGAGCTTGGCATGGCTGCATGAATAAAATTCAAGCTGGATTTTAAAAATAAAGGATATTTACGTGACAACTTATGAGATAAACCCACACACATCCAGCCTTAATTTTCTTTCGTTCAAAATTCTACTCCCTATCGCTTTCGCTTGCTTTTCCACCCATTATGTTTTTAGACAAATTACCTCTGTTACTGGAAGCTCATAAACATTACAGTTGAACATCGAAGTTTAATTGGAATGTATCGGAAGTATTGGAATTTGCTACCGATTATCGACAAAATATCTAGTAACTACTCTGTGTCCGCCTCTGTGGTGTAGTGGTTAGCATGATTAGCTGCCACCCCCGGAGGTCCGGGTTCTATTCCCGGCTCTGCCACGAAATTTGAAAAGTGGTACGAGGGCTGGAACGGGGTCCACTCAGCCTCGGGAGGTCAACTGAGTAGAGGTGGGTTCGATTCCCACCTCAGCCATCCTGGAAGTGGTTTTCCGTGGTTTCCCACTTCTCCTCCAGACGAATGCCGGGATGGTACCTACCTTAAGGCCACGGCCGCTTCCTTCCCTCTTTCTTGCCTATCCCTTCCAATCTTCCCATCCCTCCACAAGGCCCCTGTTCAGCATAGCAGGTGAGGCCGCCTGGGCGAGGTACTGGTCATACTACCCAGTTGTATCCCCCGACCAAGAGTCTGAAACTCCAGGACACTGCCTTTGAGGCGGTAGAGGTGGGATCCGTCGCTAAGTCCGAGGGAAAAACCGAACCTGGAGGGTAAACAGATGATGATGATGATGAACTACTCTGTACGTGGTTTAAAAAACGCATAAACATTTAAGGGAGTTTCCTTTTAAATACACGAAACTTGAAAAAATATATATAAAATAAAATATAACGCTAAAATAAGAACCAGAGAAATACGGAAGATCTGGCATCCCTAAAGTGCGGTAAACGTACCGGTACTTACAAAATTGCCGTTGTCAGCGTTCAGTTTCAAATCACGGACTTAGAACTGAGGTAATCAATCAAATGTGTCTTTATCCGCCTTTCTAACTTCTGTAAAACAATGTATTAATGACTAGCAGTACCCGTGGCTCTGCCTTCATTGAAGTCAGAATTAGAAATCGGATTCGAACACTGTTGGTAACAACAGTGAACAGTCCAATAATAATTTGTTTCGTCATCATCATCATCATCATCATCTGTTTACCTTCCAGGTTCGGTTTTTCCCTCGGACTTAGCGAGGGATCCCACCTCTACCGCCTCAGGGGCAGTGTCCTGGAGCTTCAGACTCTTGGTCGGGGGATACAACTGGGGAGTATGACCAGTACCTCGCCCAGGCGGCCTCACCTGCTATGCTGAACAGGGGCCTTGTGGAGGGATGGGAAGATTGGAAGGGATAGGCAAGGAAGAGGGAAGGAAGCGGCCGTGGCCTTAAGTTAGGTACCATCCCGGCATTCGCCTGGAGGAGAAGTGGGAAACCACGGAAAACCACTTCCAGGATGGCTGAGGTGGGAATCGAACCCACCTCTACTCAGTTGACCTCCCGAGGCTGAGTGGACCCCGTTCCAGCCCTCGTACCACTTTTCAAATTTCGTGGCAGAGCCGGGAATCGAACCCGGACCTCCGGGGGTGGCAGCTAATCACGCTAACCACTACACCACAGAGGCGGACAATTTGTTTCGTTCTTTCTTAATCTGTTTACCCTCCATGGTTGGTTTGTCCCTCGGACTCAGCGAGGGATCTCACCTCCACCGCCTCAAGGGCAGTGTCCTGGAGCGTGAGACGTTGGGTCGGGGGATACAACTGGGGAGAATGACCAGTACCTCGCCTAGGCGGCCTCACAGGGGCCTTGCGGGGGATGATAAGATTGGAAGAGATAGACAAGGAAGAGAGGAGGAAGCGGCTGTGGCCTTAAGTTAGGTACCATCCCGGCATTTGCCTGGAGGGGAAGTGGGAAACCACGGAAAATCACTTCCAGGATGACTGAGGTGGCAATCGAACCCACCTCTACTCAGTTGACCTCCCGAGGCTGAGTGGACCCCGTTCCAGCCCTCGTACCACTTTTCAAATCTCGTGGCAGAGCCGGGAATCGAACCCGGGCCTCCGGGGTTGGCAGCTAATCACACTAACCATCTCTTGGCACATAATAATAATTTACTTATCAATACTGATGTGCTTGAGCCCGGTTCGAGCTGCTCGAACAGATGAAGTCAGAGTTCGAACAAGTTCGAGCCTTGTTCGAGCTTTTGTGCCCGCCGCAACCAAGCGGCTTGCTCTTACTAACACCCAGAAAACTTGAGAAGGATGTGTAAGTGTATTATGCTGGACAGTATCGTTTCTTCCTCTGCTTACTGTCTTTTGTACATAATATAATTTCGACCCTTATCTGTATTTTGGAGACAGTCAGAATTTGTGTTTATGCGATGATTTTTTACAAATGCTTCGGTCAGAATAGACTAAACCAATTGTCTATTAAAATGTGTTGCCTGTGCCGTATAAATACAGAAAATGCAAACCATTACACGTTTCGAAACAGTTGCATATTTGATTGGTTTTAAGATTAAACATGCAAGATATTTTGTCTTCAGTTGTTGACACAGTTCTCGTCCGGCTGCATAGCTAAATGGTTAGCGTGCTGGCCTTTGGCCACAGAGGTCACGGGTTCGATTTTCGGCAGAGTCGGGATTTTTAACAACATGAGATGGTGTCTTGTTTTGTTTTGTTTTGTTTTGTTTGTTCCGGATAGGCTCGAAAACTACTGGACCGATTGACCTCAACTTTTTTTTTGCTAGTTGCTTTACGTCGCACCGACACACATAGGTCTTGTGGCGACGACGGGACAGGGAACGGCTAGGAGTGGGAAGGAAGCGGCCGTGGCCTTAATTAAGGTACAGCCCCAGCATTTGCCTGGTGTGAAAATGGGAAACCACGGAAAACAATTTTCAGGGCTGCCGACAGTGCGGTTCGAACCTACTATCTCCCGAATACTGGATACTGGCCGCACTTAAGCGACTGCAGCTATCGAGCTCGGTGACCTGAAATTGGGTAAGGATATAACTTGAAATCTCGAGTCACGGAAGGGATACTTTTGATATTGATACCTATTTTCAATTGCCTGCTGTCATTTCTTGATGGATGCAGTACTTTTCCATCCATCTCTTGGCACAGGCCAGAGTAAAGTGTAGCTTCCAGTCAACATCCATGGCTGTGGCAATATGGAAGCTGCTGGGGTATGGGTGGTGCTGAGTAATGACATTCAGGGCATGACTAGTGCATCTGAGTGTTATGAAAGGTGCTGCTCATAGGGTCAGTCGTGCTGCAATAGTACTTTCTGGCCCAGTGAGGAAAGCAATGGCAAACTACCTCACTCCTCATCTTGCCTAGTACGCCTCATTTTGGTGCTGCCATTGGTTTTTGGGGTTTCCTTATAACCGCATAACCTTTGGTGGTGCTATTTGAGGATCCAACCAGCCTTTGGGCTGATGACCTAACAGACAGACCTATTTTCACGCAATCTGATAGTGACATTGCTGCATAATACTATTTATAAATGTGTTGTGTACACTGTTGAGGAGATATCAATCCTTTCTTACTCAAAGTCTACTATACGAGCAAAAACGATAATCTCTCCCAAGGAGGGGATTCAAACCCCCCATCATTGACGACAGCAGCACCTCGCCTGTCGCGCTACACAGCTGTCTCAGTCGCCCAAGGCATGGCATTGTAAGAATAATCTTACCACATTCATAATGTTGCGTCAAACGCACGGTTGTTGCAAGATACACAAGTACTGCCTTGTGAGGAAATACTTCCGTTAATACGCGGGGAATATTACGGATGCATGCTTTGTCCTTTTCATAGCATATTCTGATAATCTAAGCCTTTTAATTTTATGAGCAGTCGTTATTCCCCATAAGATATACGTCAATGACTCAATGTAGTAATATATGACAGACAGCACGCACCTTCGTTATCAATATTATACACACACCTGAGTGAGCGGTGCTTCAGTTTGCTTATCTGCACGTTGCCGCTGTAACCCGAGTCAGACTCCGCCTTCGGTCACGTGACTGCTCGAGCTTGCTTCGAACAGGCTCGAACCTCGGCGCGAATCGGGCCGGCTCGATCCTGCCCGAACACGGGTACCGTATCGTTTGCCCATCACTACTTATCAATAGTGGTGGGCAAAACTCTCGTTCGAGATTCTCGAGACTGACGTCACCACTCTCGATGCATCTTCGAGGTCTACGTAGGGATGGGCATAACTCTCGTTTGAGATACTCGAGCCTGACGTCATTATCTCGATGCATCTCGAGTCACGCTCAAATTGGACCTCAGCAGGTCGAATATGGTAGAAACAGAAATGATTAGCAAACATTGAACTCGAGCTGTTAGTATGGCTCAGTTGGCTAAATAGCATCGTTGGGTATTATCCTCCGCTACGTTTTCTGCTGGTTCGAATCATCTCTTCAAATATTTTTGTTTGTTTTTGTTTTGCAATCGGAGTTTCGACTACGAAACACGCGCCTGTTCGTGCAGAAATAACCAAATCGCTAATACAAGTAATTGTAACGTTACTGAACATACAAAATAACCAATCTATATATATATAAAGTAGCTTGTCCTGACTGACTGACTGATTCATCATCGCCGAGCCAAAACTACTGGACATAAAGAAATGAAATTTTGAGGATATATTCATATTAAGATGTAGGTGCTCGCTAAGAGAGGATTTTTGGATATTCCGTCGCTAAGGGGGTGAAAAGGGGGGTGAAATTTTAAAATGAGTGTGCCTATATCTCAAAACTTTAAAAGTTTACAGATGTGAAAATTGGTATTTAGAATCTTCTTTAAAAATAAGGAAACACGTATTTTTTTTGTTTTCAGACAATCCCAATAGGAGGGGTGAAAAGGGGTGAAAAAGGGGTTGAATGCCTTTAATCAGGATACCGCTACTTATATCTCAGAAACTGAAGATATTACAGATCTCAAAATTGGTACTTTTGATCGCTGTCAAAAATAAAGAAACACATATTTTTTTTGTTTTTGGAAAATCCAATTAATGCGAGGGTGAAAGGGGGGTAAATTTTTAAAATGAGTGCATCTATATCTCAAAAGTTTTAAAGTTTTGAGATGTAAAAATTGGTATTTAGAATCTCCATTAAAAATAAAGGGACACGTATTTTTTTGTTTTCGGAAAATCCCAATAGGAGGGGTGAAAAGGGGTGAAAAATGGGTTGAATGCCTTTAAAGAGAATACTTATATCTCAGAAACTGAAGATATTACAGACCTCAAAATTGGTACTTTTGATCGCTTTCGAAAATAAAGAAACACGTATTTTTTGTTTCTGGAAAACACAATTAAGGGGGGTGAAAAGGGGGTAATATTTTAAAATAATTGTATCCATATCTCAAAACGTTTAAAGGTTATAGATGTAAAAATTGGTATTTAGAATCTCCATTAAAAATAAAGAAACACGTATATTTTGAATCGGAAAATCATAATAGGAAGGGTGGTAAAGGTTGAAAAAGGGGTCGAATGCATTTCATGAGTCTACTTATATTTCAGAACCTGAAGATATTACAGACCTGAAAATTGGTGTTTGGGATCTCCTTCAAAAATAAAGAAACACGTATTTTTCTTTTTGTGGAAAATCCAATTAATGGGGGGGGGGTGAAAAGGGGGTGATTTTTTAAAATGAGTGTATCTATATTTGAAAACTTTTAAAGTTTATAGATGTAAAAATTGGTATTTAGAATCTCCTTTAAAAATAAAGAAACACGTATTCTTTTGTTTTCGGAAAATCCCAATAGGAAGGGTGTAAAAGGGTAAATAATGGGTTGAATGCCTTTCATGAGGCTACTTATATTTCAGAACCTGAAGATATTACAGACCTGAAAATTGGTATTTTGGATCTACTTTAAAAGTAAAGAAACACGTATTTTTTCGTTTTTGGAAAATCCAAATATTGGGGGGTGAAAAGGGGGGGTGAATTTTGGTTTTCTGTAAATCCTAATAGGAGAGGTGTAAAAGGGTGAAAAATGGGTTGAATGCCTTAATTGAGGATACACATATCTCAGGAACGAAAGATAATACAGAACTGATAATTTGCATATGGGATCTCCTTTAAAAATAAAGAAACACGTATTTTTTAGTTTTTGGAAAAGCCAATTAATGGCGGTTAAACAGGAGTGACAAATTGGGGTGAATTTTTTGAAAGACTATATCTACAGAATATCTTGGAAACGTAAAATGTTACAGACGTAAAGAGTGGGTATAAATCTCCTGTAAATGTAAAGAAATATAGGTGATTTGTTTTTGGAAACTCCACTTAAGGGGAACTCAAAAGGGGTGAAATTTTAAAATGAGAATGTTTACAGTATACCTAAAAAAACTTAATTTGTTACAGAAGTGAACAATGGTATTCTTTATCTCTATTAAACATAAAGAAACGTGTACTTTTAGTTTTCGGAAATACCACTTGGGTGGAGGGGAGGGGTAAAAGTGACTGAAAATGGTGTTCAATTCTTTTAATTAGGCTACTGATATCTCAAAAATGAATATGTTACAGATTTGAAATTTGATATTTGGAATCTGCTTTAAAAGTAAAGAAACACGCATTCTCTGAAAATCCAATTGGGGGGGGGGGAAGAATTGAAAAATTAATTGATTTAATTGTATGAGAATACATACATCTAATAAAAACTAAAGTTGTTACAGACGTGAAAATTTGTATTTGGATCTCCTTTAAAAACAAAGAAAAACGCGTTTTATTGGCGGGGGGGGGGAAATCATCTTGGGGGGCGGGAATGAAAAGGAGTTGAATTCCTTTCATGAGGACACATAAATCAAAAACTGAAGAAGTTAGAGTCGTGATAATTGGTATTTAGAAGATCCTTTACTATTAAAGAACAAGTATTTTTTGCCGGAAAATTCAGTGAAGAAAAAGTGAATTATTTTAATGGGAATACTTATATCTCAAAACTGAAGGTAACACACGTGAACATTGGTATTTGGAATCTCCTTTAAACATAAAGAAACACGCCTTCATTTTTTTTGGGGGGGGGGGGGGTGTAAATCAACTTAACCGCGGTGGGATGAAAACGGAGGTGAGACCAATTGATTTTACTGTTCCTAATGTACTTATAAGGAGCCTCCGTTGCTCATTTGGCAGCGCGCCGGCCTCTCACAGCTCGGTTCCGTGGTTCAAATCCCGGTCACTCCACGTGATACTCGTGCTGGACAAAACGGAGGAGAGACAGATTTTCTCCGGATACTCTGGTTTTTCCTGTCATCATTCATTCCAGCAACACTGTCCAATATTTCATTTCATTTGTCATTCATCGATCATTGCCCCAGAGAAGTGCTTCGGCAGCTTGCACAATTCCTATTGACGCCGCTAGATGGGGCTTTATTCATTCCATTCCTGACCCTGTCGAATGACTGGAAACAGGCTGTAGATTTTCGATGTACTTATTCTGATCATAAACCGAACATTCTTAATCTTTCCTGGGTTCGTTTTCAACAGCCATCTTTTCCTTCGGAGAACGTTCTTAGATTACGGTAGATTCTCCTGGCATATAAATAACAATTTAAACACATTTGAAAGCAACGATAGGAATGAGTTTGACCGTCAAATTGTTCCCCTCTATAATAAGGTCAATAATGCACTGAAGTATGTCATTCGTATCGCCAGAAATACCGCACACTTGCCTACGCGCGACAATGGTGCTGGTCACATTGTCAACAATGTCAATGGCAGCAGATGTAATTCACCGCCAAGTAGCGGTCTTGCATCTTGCTGTGGGGTCCAGAACATCTAATAATAATAATAATAATAATAATAATAATAATAATAATAATAATAATAATAATAATAATAATAATAATAATAATAATAATAATGTTCTGGACCGTTGTCAAAATGTGCGGACCACGCTGGAAACGGGTCCTGTACGGGTAATGACTAAGAATACAGTCCGGCTGAGAGTTCAGTACCGCCAAGGTACCCAAGACTACACCACGCCGAATCTTCTGAAGGATTTTTTCCATATTTAAAACGCTTATAGGAAAAGATGGCAAAGATTCAGGGACCCAACCGACCGGGTGGAATACCTGGACCTAGCCCGGGAAGTACGAAATCGATTGCTGGAAAGAAAGATTGAAGAATGGGAGGAAACTTGCCGTAATCTATTAGAAAACGAGTCAGATCGCGAATTTCGGCGAATTATATACGGTATCTAAAACAATAAGCATTCAGTTATAAATTTCAGTATAATACCGTAGCGAAGCACGGGTATCTTGCTAGTATATAATAAAATCTCTTCCACTTGAACACATGCAATATACACCAATCATAATGTAAACAAACTTGATTACCTCGTGGCCATGTCATCAGATCAGTTAGCTTTGTATCTGTATTGCACTGAAAATAGTCATCATCATCATCATCATCTGTTTACCCTCCAGGTTTGGCTTTTCCCTCGGACTCAGCGAGGGATCCCACCTCTACCGCCGCAAGGGCAGTGTCCTGGAGCTTCAGACTCTTGGTCATGGGATACAACTGGTGAGAATGACCAGTACCTCGCCCAGGCGGCCTCACCTGCTATGCTGAACAGGGGCCTTGTGGAGGGATGGGAAGATCGGATGGGATAGGCAAGGAAGAGGAAAGGAAGCGGCCGTGGCCTTAAGTTAGGTACCATCCCGGCATTCACCTGGAGGAGAAGTGGGAAACCACGGAAAACCACTTCCAGGATGGCTGAGGTGGGAATCGAACCCACCTCTACTCAGTTGACCTTCCGAGGCTGAGTGGACCCCGTTCCAGTCCTCGTACCACTTTTCAAATTTCGTGGCAGAGCCGGGAATCGAACCCGGACCTCCGGGGGTGGCAGCTAATCACGCTAACCACTACACCACAGAGGCGGACACTGAAAATAGTACTCATAATAATGTTATTGTCCGCCTCTGTGGTGTAGTGGTTAGTGTGAATAGCTACCACCCCCGGAGGTCCGGGTTCGATTCCCGGCTCTGCCACGAAATTTGAAAAGTAGTATGAGGGCTGGAACGGGGTCCACTCAGCCTCGGGAGGTCAACTGAGTAGAGGTGGGTTCGATTCCCACCTCAGCCATCCTGGAAGTGGTTTTCCGTGGTTTCCCACTTCTCCTCCAGGCGAATGCCGGGATGGTACCTAACATAAGGCCACGGCCGCTTCCTTGCCTATCCCTTCCAATCTTCCCATCCCTCCACAAGGCCCCTGTTCAGCATAGCAGGTGAGGCCGCCTGGGCGAGGTACTGGTCATACTCCCCAGTTATATCCCCGACCAAGAGTCTGAAGCTCCAGGACACTGCCCTTGAGGCGGTAGAGGTGGGATCCCTCGCTGTGTCCGAGGGAAAAGCCGACCCTGGAGGGTAAACAGATGATGATGATGATGATGATGATAATGTTATCTGTTTTACGTCCGTCCTAATTGCTAGTTCTTGGCAGACGCCGGGGTGTGGGAATTATGTCCCGCAGGAGTTCTTTAACGTGCTGGAAGTCAACGACATGGAATTGTTACCTTTAAATCAGTACACTGACAGAAAATATTGAACACACTGTGATAAAAGTGTGCGTGTTTCTACAGAGGGTTATCGCATTACTGTTTTTTGTGTTGTACGTTTTGGTTATTACATATTACAGGCTTTGCTACTCTGAGTTTTGTGTTGTAGCCTACGTTTTGGTTATTGAATATTGCAGGCTTTTTCTCTCTTGTGAAGATATTTCCACAGGAATAAGCTTGTTTGCGGTAATAAAACCGAAGTCCGCCTCTGTGGTGTAGTGGTTAGCGTGATTAGCTGCCACCGCCGGAGGCCAGGGTTCGATTCCCGGCTCTGCCACGAAATTTGAAAAGTGGTATGAGGGCTGGAATGGGGTCCACTCAGCCTCAGGAGGTCAACTGAGTAGAGGTGGGTTCGATTCCCACCTCAGCCATCCTCGAAGTGGTTTTCCGTGGTTTCCCACTTCACCTCCAGGCGAATGCCGGGATGGTACCTAACTTAAGGCCACGGCCGCTTCCTTCCCTCTTCCTTGTCTATCCCTTCCAATCTTCCCATCCCCCTACAAGGCCCCTGTTCACCATAGCAGGTGAGGCCGCCTGGGCGAGGTACTGGTCATACTCCCCAGTTGTATCCCCCGACCAAGAGTCTGAAGCTCCAGGACACAGCCCTTGAGGCGGTAGAGGTGGGATCCCTCGCTGAGTCCGAGGGAAAAGCCGACCCTGGAGGGTAACCAGATGATGATGATGATGATGAATAAAACCGAATAAATCATAATTTAATTACCGGTTCTACTCTATAACGAGCCACCGGAGACCACGGGTACCTTCTACCAATATACACAGAAGGTTTCCCTCAACAATTTCCGAAAGTTTGTCGACGGAGTTCGGCTTCATCCTGTGTATGTGCCTTCAGGTCGGATACTATTGTGGCTGGTCTTGAATGATCCTTTTCATAGAAACGATCAATTTGTTACCATACTTACATAAAAGTATCGATAGTCTAGAAGGAGGCTTAACCCGAGAACGAGTCCCTTTTCAGATACATGCACACATACACCAGTATCTTTATGCCATTACCGGTATATTTTCCTTTCTGTTCAAATTATTACACAACTCGATGCGTCGTAGAAGAAATGGTTTCAATAAAATGTTAAAAAATATGTCACACTCTTCATTACTATTTATTTCAAATACCCAGTCCCCGAACCATAGGAACTAATCAAAGAAGAATAAAATGTCTTACCTACCCGAGAATTGAACCCGGAAGCCCTTGGACCAAACCCCAGCACGTTAACCATTTCACTGTGGAAGCGGACAGTGCGTAAGTAGAATGCAGGAAGTACAGGTATTAAGTTGACTGCGAGTAGATTAAAAAGAAGTGGGCGTATCGTCATTAATTGTTATAATGATATTATTTGCTTTACGTCCCACTAACTACTTATTAAGATTTTCGGTGACGTCATTAGTTGATCAGCAGGCGTAGTATAGTCGAGGGATAACATGCGCATGATGTCCCGATTCTAACTTCGAGATAGGATTGCCGGTACGAGTCATGGACTGCATCACTTGCTCGAAATGCATCGAGAGCTCTCGATACGTTTCCCAGCATTACCTCGAGACAAAGGGCTCATGCGCCTGACGTCACTATACGGCATCGCGATAGCATCATGAGGCACGTCCTGCATCGCTTGCTCAGAATGCATTGGGAGCTTTGCATCACGCGACACATCACTACTTATCAACCTCTCGGTCAACTTTCATTTACCTCTTCAACCTCTGAATCAATTAGGATGTCAATTCCCGCAGCTTATCATTCCTGGCATTCCTGTACCTTAAAACTTTCGTTGGTCTAGGGGTGAGCGCAGTGCTCTGTTCTCCATAATATGAAAGTAAATGCAGATAAACTTCTGAATCACCATGTAGTGTTTCAGGAAATGAGCAATGGCGGTGGCATGTGGCACTGTTGACTTCGGTAGCAGAATTGTTTCCGTCAACAGTGCACTGTAGTGGTGTTGCTATACCTTTACACTCAACTATTGTCCAGGATTTTACAGTATGTTTCACTGTTCATTATTGAAACATTGGTGGTGAACGATGGCTCAAGACGAGAAGATTAGATATAGTGGCTGTGTGAAGAGAAGGAAGATGATGTTCCCGAGGATAGGCTATATGCCAAGGGAATATTGATGAATCAGAGGATTCGTATGCATAACATCCTGCGAATAGCGAATAGTTCTTTATGGAACTTTTTAAGTATTTTTACAGTCATGTTGGATAACTGACGAGTGTTTTAGCACAGAGTTTACTAATGAGTGACTAATGTGAATAGGCTAAGTACAGGACTCAACATAAATCCTCATGTGAATGAAACTTCTCCCTACTACTACTACTACTACTACTACTACTACTACTACTACTACTAAAATGTTTTCATTCGTCCCCTGAAGAGGGAGGCGGAGCTCTTAGACGGTGGCGCCGTCTCTCAGGCCGGGAGATGTGTTACGGTGAAGGAGATGCTCGGAGAAGGTGAGCGGGTTGGCGGCCGTGGCCTATACTACGAACTGCCCCGGCATTCGCCTTAGTGCAGGAGAATGGAAAACCACGGAAAACTATTCTCAAGACAACCGACGGTTGGGGATAGCCGTGAGGTCCAGCCCTGTCCCGTCTCCCGAATGCAAAGGCGTACAGTCACGGTAGAGCCGTGGCCACCTCTCCTGTGTTCGGTTTGCCAGTCAGAGTACAGAGCTGTTGGACCACGGACCAGCCGAGGCCATTTATGGGCCGAGACCCATTCTGCATCTACCGACCAACTTCTCTCTGAACGAAGTAGCTTCTATATTAGATAGTATCACTGTTTAATTGTTTGTATTATTATACTTTAGTGACATTTCTGTTGTAATATCTTAATACGACGCCAGTTTCATTATTTTTTCCCTATTATTTGTTAATTTTGACCAAAACATGTTGTTGTAGTTGTTGGGTAATTATGTTTTAACATTACTTTATTATAACTTGTAATGTTACGCTAGTAGTAAGCTCAATCTATAGTAGACTACTGTAAGCCGTGGTGTTAAGTATTGGAAATATTTAAGTTGTGTATGAAACTGTATATGATAATGCTGGATTTAGAATGTTAAACTAGTAGTATTTCTTGTAATATTTTTTCCATGGACTGCTTTTTGTACTCTTGTTTTTGTAGAAAATAAAATTATATGTGGACTTGGTAGGCTCAATTTTTATGATAGGACGAACAGTTATCGTGCGCACAATTATTCCGACTTTCTCTGTTTTTGTTTTTTTAAGTGACCTGCTTCCCAGAAAAGCTAGCATAATTATACAGGCTATCTATATAAATAAAACTATAATTTTGGCTGTACACTTCATACTTCGTATTTATCTCGAAATTGGCAAACAAAAGTCGAAGATATGTTTAGTTCAATTTTTTTCTGTCTTGGATATTTGCCTCAATATCACGAAAAAACGGCTTGACAGAACCTCTTTGAAATTCGGCATTGACCTTCAGGGATATATGGAGAGATTTCTAGGCTATATTTTTTATTAATATGCAGTGAACTAGTAATATTAAGGGGACGAAAACAGTAAATGTTAAACTTCCCGCATAATATTATCTGTATTGAAGAAGTATAGCTTACATTTTAAAAGTTGCAAACAATAAACTTCATGACGGTTCCGTATTGCACCCTTGCTTACCGATAGTCAATATCTGTCTCTGGCTCTTGCAAATGTAGATTCTTCTAATCTCTTCAGTCACCTGTTGGCATAAATCGGTGGGTATCATTAGGAAATCTAATTATTACTTGAAATAAAATTTAAGAATTGGGATAAAATGGATTTATTATAAAAAGAAATTAATTGCGTCCAATGGACGTGAAGCATCGAGTAATAAAAAAGTTTGGTGTGTTAACAAAACAGCTGACATAACTTTGACACAAATATGAAAATATGAAAACCTCTGGAATTATTTTATTGATATTTATTTAAGTTAAACGTTAATTGCCATTCCAGAGAAGAATTCATTGATAAAAACAATGAAAAGAGAAAACCTGAAGATTACTATCGGATTTCAAGTAACACCGTTGGTCGATTCACTTAATAAGTGAAAATTCAGTTTCCGTAACCGCACTCCGAATTTTTCTTTAAGTAAGGTTATCCACCGATCACAAAATACCTCTTAGGATATCATCAGCCACCGAATGTACCCCTAATCGAACCGAAACAACCTCAGGTTATATATGAACCGATTCATTATACACAAGAAAAAACATATTTTTGTTGCTATTTGCTTTACGTCGCAACAACACAGATAGGTCTTATGGCGACGATGGGACGGGAAATACCTAGGAATGGGAAGGAAGCGGCCGTGGCCTTAATTGACGAACAGCCCCCGCATTTGCCTAGTGTGAAAATGGGAAACCACGAAAAACCGTCTTCAGGGCTGCCGACAGTGAGGTTCGAACCCACTATCTTCCGATGCGAGCTCAGAGCTGCGCTCCCCTAAACGCATGGCCAACTCGCCCGGTAAAAAAAACACATTTCATTCACATGTTTACTTGCTCCTTGGCAACGCATGGTGTTGCAAAATTCACTGTTATCAAATCCCTAACATCTCTATAAAAATATTTGTATATGATCGCACCATATTGTGTCACAACCAGACACCCACAAATAAAGTTATTCTATTAATTCATTACTTAAAATTCTACATGTATAGAATATCGTTCCACTGAACTGCAATATTTATAAAATGTAATAAGATTGAGTTTACATTTAAGCTGACACACAAATAACTTTCAGGTTGTTAGTTTATAATAAACTCTTTTAAACTGAATAAACCATTAAGCACGGGTTTCTGAAAATCAATCTTAACGCTTTGCTGAATAATAATTAAATTAATTTAATCCGACCATCTATGAACGGTACCAACAAATTGAACTGAAAATAATAACGTCAATGGACGGTGTCGTAATAATAATCACCATGCTATCAATAGCAACTAACGCGAAGGTATGAAACAAACGGTCTTCATCAGAAAGTAGAAAACATACTCATTACAATACTCATGACCACTACTGTGGCACGAAACACCGATAAACGTCTCACTCATGTAGAGAACGATTTGTTATTATTCCAGTAATCACAACCATCATCTTGACCATGGAAGAAATGTGCTACTCATAAACTATGGCCAGTGCTATCATAAGCCGAAATAAAATTTGATCACAAACACTTAACTTTGGTGATCAACACCAATAAAATTTAGCTGACACACTATCATCGCAGACTGAACTGACTGCGTAATGATTATCCACAAATTTTCTCACTAGAATAAATTAATGACAAGTCCTCGCAAACTGAAGTAACCATCTAATTTGGATAATGAACACTAAAAATAAACCGGACACTGATCATTGCAGACTGAACTAACCATCTAATTGTTTTTATGAATGTTGAAAAAACTGGACACTGGAAAAAAATAAATGGCGTATGGCTTTTAGTGCCGGGAGTGTCCGAGGGCAATTTCGGCTCGCCAGATGCAGGTCTTTTGATTTGACACCCGGAGGCGACCTACGCGTCGTGGTGAGTTTGAAATGATGATAAAGACGGCACATATACCCAGCCACGTGCCAGCGGAATTAACCAATAATGGATAAAATTCCCGACCCTGCCGGGACCCCTGTGACTAAAGGCCAGCACGCTAACCATTTAGCCATGGAGCCGGACAACTGAACACTGATCATTGCAGACTGAACTAACCATCTAATTTATTTCTTGAATGTTGGAAATAAACTGGACACTCATCATTGTAGACTGAACTAACTATCATCAACATATGCTGACTTTATAACTGTTGATATCTCTCTCTCTCTCTCTCTCTCTCTTAGTGGATGTATTTCTTTGCTGTTACAAGATATGTAATATAATGACATGATATACTCGTTCTGCATCATTACGTTCTTTTAACCTTAAAATTATTTACATTACTCACAACTAACCGTGTGGTCCACTAACCGACTAATAAAAATACGTATGAGTCTAGCCGCAATCATTACGTATTTAACAGACCACTGCTGTACAACTCCAAATAACCATGGTTCCTCAGACAACAAACTGACTGTGTCAATATTTCGCCGTAACAAACACTTCCACCTCTCAAAAACCATTAATCCAGTATACAAAATATTATCTCTATCAATTACTAGGTTTTGTATTACTTCTTTCGACCCTCTTAAATCTTCCAGACAGTCATGTGAAAAAGGGGTCGCAGTATTCTAAAAATAACTCACCCTTCCGGCTAGCGGTTTGTCAGTCATATCCCGTACCACCTGTCGTTTTTCTACCTGCGGTGAATCTACATGGAGACAAGCCAGATTAAAATATACTCATTACAGGTGGATTTATCTCTCATAACACCTAGCCTTCTGAGATCACATGTTTCCTAAAACCAAACAATACTCGAACCCAGGACATTGTACGTACCTCCCACGGCATTCTAACACATTATTTCCTCGGGGCATTTCCTTCTCCTGGCATTCTACATCTTGAGTTCGATTCTCCTTCGGGGCATTTTCATCGCGAAATCCAATTAAAATCATTTACTTTAACGTTGTCTCCTCTGGTTCGTTCTTCCTCATCATGGCTGTTGTATGTCTATATAATCTCAGATTAATTTCTTATACAATGTTATATGACCTATCTTGATCTCATTTTTATTTATATTTCATTTCATGTTAATATCGTGGCTTATTTCATGGATTCATCATCGTACTGAAATTACGTAACTACTGAAACAAACTTCTATCACATATCAAACTTAAATGATAGAAAAATCACGTCGACCTTGACTTAATTTAAACATAATATCTCCGATACCCACAAAAACCAGAATTTTCCAAAACTCAACTATATTTTACATTATAATTTGACACGGAATCTTGACACACAAATTATATAACAACAGAGTGGCATAAAACTTATCTTTAATCCGATTTAACAAATCGCCTGAAATTTTGGGATTTCAACATGAAATGTGCGTAGACTTCTCATAACATCTCTGCGCCACACAACACTTAATATTTAAACCAAAGCAAAGGAAAACAACAAACTATCGGCCAGAAACTTTGGCCCTTATTTACACAGAATATAACGTTTTAAAATATACTTTAAAGAATACAAATCATGTCACCCACCTGGATTTCCGCTGAACAATGGCATGTTCTCAAGGCATAGGGATTCGTTGAGCGCCCAATTAAGGCTTAGCACACTATGTTGATACATACTATACAAACTTCACACATTTCTCCTCGGAGATTCTTAATTAACAATATTATTAAATTTTATTTTCTTACATTCTACACACTTAACAAATATATGTACATCTTCAAGTTTATCTCACACGTTTCTTCGTGAATGCTCTTACCGTTATATAATATTCACATGAAACACTATACATTTACCACATATAAATTATCAATTCACTTATTATTCATATTTCAATATTTACTCCATCCGACACATTTAAACAAGCAAATGACTGTATTGATATCCCCGTGCCGAGATATGCCGTTGATTTATAGTTTCATCACCAAACGCGGGAAAATGTAATATTCACACGAATATGAGTATTTATTTTATTGCACACTCCACCAGTTCTTAAAATAGACTGGTATTTTACTCATACCAATAAGCAAGTTTGAATGTTCAATTTATCACCCGCACATGAACAAATGGCCCAGAGCGGCACAGATCAGAGCTCCCGCACCACCAAGGAAGGAATGCTTCTGGCCTCCCTCATCACTTTTAGTATATCTGCGTTTTGGCGCGAAAAGTGGTAAGAAGATTGCACCACATTACACAATTTCATTACCCACGGGTCTCCTCTCTGTTGTTGGTATCCATTATGTTCAGAAAAAATCGAGGAATATGAATCTCATGATTTTATCATTTTAATTTGCCTCTAAGTAGCCTAAAACACCGAAGAAACTTTTCCCCCTGTATGACGATATAACTTTTAGCTTCGACTCTTCCCATGGTCTAGCACAATCTTTGCATTTTTGGCCAGAAGAGATTTTATTACATGAAAATTCCTTTCAATTTATTAGGCGTTCCACTGCATCAATCCAAAGTTTTAATTTACATCCGGATAATAATTGTATTTTAGAAATTATCCCCGAGTGTGCCCAAATTCATCCGAAATTCTCCCCTAGGATTTTATGGATTCCTTTCCTGCCCAGAGCGATTGCAATTCTACTCCATCAATCTTGTCTCGTGGGTACGAAACATGAAGAAGACACAGGGTGCTCATCAAGTAATGATGCAAACATGGATGCTCCTTTCACAACACCGTATCTCGCGGCTAGGTTGGCTAGTAAATTTATGGCCCCCTTTTCACGACTGTGAATGATGGGTTTGTTCCAGTGAGGACACGTTTCTTAAGACTCTATCGACCACACTTTTGGCCTGGTTAACTTGCATTGAAATCTGTGTCGCTATGGAATTTTACTCCAACTCGCTTTTAATTTCATGTCATGTGCGACACATGTCACTAAATTTAATTGCGGGGTTATATTCCATCGTTCATATACGATATATTCTGCTCCTGGGTTATATTCCATCGTTCATATACGATATATTCTGCTCCTATCTCTGTTATTTTCTGGTCCAGTGTTGGACCAGCTGTAGATCAAGTTCATCTCCCGAGGCTCGTTCGCTATCCAGCTAGGTTCTGCTTCGCGTAGCTTGTTGGCGTGAAGCCAGTGCATTGTCGTCTATCATGGATGTTGGATGTGTCTTCCGATGGCTCATTTCAAGAGCATCAAAATACCACAGCATGCCTGGGTAATTCATAAAGTATGGGGGCATATGCCCTCAAAGGTTGTTTATGATTCTTCTGGGAGTGGACGTCCGCAATTTATTTACTAATTTTAACCTTTTGGAAGGTTGTGAGTATAAGATCCTGGTTGACGCCATGCGTTAGCTTCCATTCAAGGACCAAATGTAAGTTCTGTTTTTCAAGATGTTATTATTTTCTTTTTCGCCTGGAGCTGGATTGCCTCGTCTCAAAATATTAATTAAATTTGCGGATATTATTCCGTCCTACGAATACCAATTTTGATAGATCTTCATTTCAAATGAACTTGGAAATTTTGTAACTTGGAAAGTATTCGGCTTACTGACTGCACTTTTCAACCTCCGTACCACAGGAAGAATTCTATCAAAACCTCTTTATGTCTCTGCATTTTTCTGTGAGAAATGGCTTCGTTGTAAATCTTATCTATATTTCGGATCATGCAAAATATATGTTATTAATAAGAAATGACATAGTTTTGCTAATGTGTAGTCGTCCGCTGTAAAGATTGAGACAACGCAATTTTCTCAGGAAATCTGAATCTCCTTATTCTTTTAATTTTAATTCTCTGATTTTACTTTTCCGTATGTAGAATATTTTTTCTTTTATGGTTCTGTAGTTCTTGTTTTGTTGTCTCCATGGCAAAAGTCGCCCATGGGGATGAGTTGTGGGGATTATTTAAAAAAAGGAAATTGAAGTGATAATTTGGGAGTGGCCTGAAGTTTGAGCTGTTGCTCTTACACTTTCGTTTTTTAATTTATTGGAGTACATTCACTCTGTAATTATGATACATGTTATTGTGTTGAAGTGGGCGTGGCCCTAGTGATTGGAGTGCATTTGCTCTGTATTACCGATGTATGTAATTGTGTAGAAGTGGGCGTGGTCCTTGTGTTAAATCTTTGTGTTTGATGATTAATTTGCGCGGGTTGTCCCCGAAGTTTCGAGGTAATTTGTGCTTTTAGTGAAGTTTGGGTCGTCTTGGTGACCTATTTAAAGTTAACCTTGGTGTCTGTTTTCGTTTTGGACTGGCATTCGGTCTACGTTCCTTTTACCCTTCCTGTAGCCCTCCCGAGATCTGGTTTGTTCGAGAGAATCTCGTGGCCTCTTATTATTAAATCAGGTAATAAATTAAAAAGCAAGAAATCCTGTAAAAATTTTGAAATTAATCTGCTGGAAAAACTGTTTATTTGAGGGGCTTCTCCCAGGTGATATTTTTCTTCTTTAATTCATTTATTCATTAATGTTAATTTCAGTTGTTAATTTAGAGGGCGTCCTTCATCTCAATAAAATTGTTTTGACTTTATCCAGTCTTAATTTATTTAATTAATTTCTGTCTTTTAAATTTAATTTGCCTTAAACGTGTACCGTAAGTTTTTAAAAGGAGGAAAAAGGTAGGTTATTCTTTCAATCAATTGTAAAGTTCTTGCAAATGAATCATTAATTAAATTTGAATTGTTTAAAGAAAGACATTTTGGTGTTTTTCTTTCAAAATTTTATTAATTTCGTACCGTGCCAATACCTAACTTTGGATCCAACTACTCTCTGCGTTATGGGCCGTTGACTACCAAGTTTGGTGATTATTTACTGATTATTTTGAAGGATATTTTTAGGGTACTGATTATCTGTTGTTCAATGAGTACTTGTACCAGTAATCGCCGGTACGGTTGGTATAGTAATTGGTAGCAGAGCATGTTTTTTGCAATTTAAGTACCGGTAGTGCATTTATGCTCTTTCGCTGGCACGGTGTCGAATGAGGGGAGTTTTGAGAGAAGCACAAAAGAAGGATGAAGGGGAATAATTTCGTGAAAAGAGTGCAATTTCTTGTTCTAATTCTTTTTACGTTTCTGTTTCATATCTATTTCATCAATGGCCCGTCCAGTGTTATTCTCCAACCAGCTGCGAAAAGGGGAGTTAATTTACGAATTGCTTATTAGAGGATAGGGCCCTGGGCATACCCATGCGGAGTACGCCACCTTGTTGTCAAACTGTATGCAAGTACCCATTAATTTATCGTCTCTTATTCCAGAGAAGTGAGTGAATCTTTACATGGCATTGAAACTGTTTTAGAAGAAATTATTATATTGAAAACAGAGTTTGCCGCACAAACTCCTACTAAGGCAAAAATGAATTGACTCAGGGCTAGAACATGCCATTACGTGAATCGAGTGAATGATTTGCTAAGTATCAAACCTAATGCCGAACTTGTGTCCGAATGTGTTAGAATTTTATCTCTGTCCACGGGTATCTCCGCCGGCCTATAAATTATACTTGCCAGTAGGGAAATGGAGAGTTTGTCCATTACAAGTAATCAAGCCTATTCTAGGCCTAATTCTGTAAATGACTCTAACCATGTTACCTCTAATAATTCCAACCATAGTGCATGCTGTGCAACTGCCCCTGTTTTGGAGAATTTATTGTCACGCTTAAATGTCACCGCTCCTCAAAATTCTCTGTAAGAGTTGTTCCATGGAGTTAGGAATTTTTCTGTTAATTCCATTGATGAGTGTATTCGCCTTTTGCGGTTTCTTGTTGAAATCACAGAATCAGGGAGTGTATATTCAGTGGATGATCTGGGAATATTCAGGGCATTATTTCCCCATTGCGAGGGTATTTTAAACGAGAAATTTCTGAAGCTATTTCTAGGAATTTAAAAATAAATGAATTCCATGAATTGGTCCTTTCAAAATTCATTCCCTCGTTGGCTCTCCAGAGTTTGGTCCCTCAACATTGTTTTAGGGTACAGCTTTTACATGAAAATTTTCTGACATATATCCTTGATTTAAAATTCTACTGTAAAGTATTTAGAATAGCTGTACCGGAAGAAGAAATGGTGACTAGGATTATCAAAGGTATATCACCCGTATACCGATCTTACTTGTCGTAGACAAAATGTCCAACTACCTTTTCGGATCTTGAAGCTGCATGTTCGTTTGCGGAAGATGTTAAACATGGTGATGTATCCATACAAATTTATCATCCCCCTCCTACTAATCTAGTAAATTCTGTTCCACCTCAACTTGCTAAAAATGATATGAATATCCGAAAATGCTTTAATTGTGGTAGCAAGAATCACCTAATGCATACTTGTCCTTCAGTGAAGCGAAGTTCTGGAATTTGCTGTTATCTGTGTGGTTCGAAACAACACTCCAAAAATAACTGCCCCTCGTCTTTTCGGAATCATGGTCAAATCTAATGAAAAATGTTAGCAATGGTAAAATTCATAATGTTGAAACCTTTGATAAGTGTGAAACTATTGTGTGTCCTCAAGGATGTGACAGGATCTCGGCTAATATTGTGTCCAAGGGAACCATTGTCCCTGTCGAGGTCAATAATGAACCGCTAGTTGCGTTAATTGATTCGGGTAGTGTTGTAAACGTTATCGATTCTGGTTGGTACTGCCAAATGAAGTCACCTTGTAAACTACTCGATCTACAGAATATTAATGTTGAATGTGTTACTGCCGGTGGAAAGAAAATGGAAATTTAGGATCTGTTAAGTTTAAACTTAGGATTCGAAATTTTACCTGGAAAATAATGTGCGTTGTTTCTTCTAATCTTTCATGTAGCATTATTCTTGGAACTAACTTTCTGTCTGGTGTGGGGCTAGTGTTAGATATACAAGATAGAAATTATTTCTTCAAATTTGCCCCTAATTATAAATTTAATCTAATTGATGCCCCTTTGAAGGCTGTTAATGTTTCTGGTGTTGCTAATCCTACTCAACATCAATGTAGTGATATCAATCCACTAAATCTTGACGATTTGAGTGAGGAAAAGGCGGAGCAAATTCATGCTCTTTGTCAACAATTTCCCGAGGTGTTTACCAGCAAATTAGGTCGGACAGATGTCCTGGATTATAACATTGAGCTGACTGATAACCAACCTGTCAGATCTCCTCCTTATTGAATCTCACCTCCACGTATGGTGGAGCTGAAAAAGATTATTGACCAAATGCTCAAAGAGGGTGTCATCAGGCCCTCTACCTTGCCTTATGCTTCTCCGGTGATTTAGTACCTAAGCCCTCTGGTGGCTTTAGGGCTGTAATAAACTACCGATCTCTGAACCGAAAGGTGGTCCTGCAGTCTATTCTATTACCTGATTTGCACACTTGTTTTGGGTGGTTTTCTGCTGGACCTTAACCAGGCTTATTAACAAGTACCTATTTCTAAGCGGTTCATACCGCTTACTGCTTTCATTACCGATTGGAATCTGTATGAATTCGTCAGATTACCTTTTGGTTTGAGTTGCGGTGCAGCTGTGTTAACTTGTTTACTAGATTATATCCTCTCAGATGTTATATTTAAATTCGTTTTTAATTATCTTGATGACCTGGTAATTTTTTCGAAAACCTTTGAGGAACATGTGAACCATGTCCGGGATGTTCTTGAGCGCCTGAGAAAATTTGGTCTTGCTGTTAATCTATATAAGTTAGCCTTCGCTCAACCCATTATTTCCTTTCTTGGGCATGTTGTGTCGTCAAATGGAGTCTCCATTTATCAATCTAAGACCCAGGCTATTCGAGAATTTCAGCACCCTAAAGTTGTCAAAGGCATTGCCCGTTTTGTGGGAATGGTCAAATTTTTCCGTAAATTTATCCCAAACTTTGCTGAGGTAGCAGCTCCTCTTAATCATTTGAGGCGCAAGGATGTGAAGTTTCTTCTGGGGTCCTTCCCAACAAGAAACTTTTGAGAAATTCAAACTTGCCCTTTCGAATGCTCCTGTTTTGGCCATACCTGATTTTAATCGTCGTTTCATTGTTCAGACAGATGCATCTGGAAAGGCTATAGCCGGCGTACTGCTTCAAAGATATGAGGATGGACGCAGACCTGTAGCCTATGTATCTAGGACCCTCACAGACCTAGAGAGCAAGTACTCTATTGATGGGTTAGAATGCCTCGCCGTACTGTTTGCCCTTGAAAAGTATAAGTTATTCATTGAACATGTTAACTTCGATCTTGAGACAGACAATCAGGCTCTGTCGTGGGTACTGAATCGCCCAAAAAACGGGTAGAATTACCGGATGGGCTCTTCGAATCTCTGTTTTTAGTTTCAATGTTATACACATAAGGGGAACTGAGAATGCCATCGCCGACAGCCTAAGTAGAATGTTTGATGGTCATGAGGCAGTTGAGGAAAATCTAATTCGAGAAATCCTGAAATAATTAACATGTTTGGAGTTAACGCTATTCTTCCTGATCTCCCCTTGCTATATCATGCATTTACTGATCATCAAAAAGCTGATCCTGAATTGAAAGAAATCATTGATAAAATTACAGCTGGAAATTCGGTAAAACGTTATTCATTGTCTAAAGGAGTCCTTTGTTGTAAAGGTCGTGATGACCGCAACCTCAAAATAGTTGTTCGTAAAGTTCTGATACCAATGATATTGAGATATTATCATTCTTCTCACCTAACTGGTCATTTAGGCATATTTAAAACCAGACAAAGAATTAGGGAGTTCTTCGTTTGGAAAAGAATGGATCAGAATATTAGGAACATGGTCAGGGCATGTAAGTCTTGTGCTATTAGCAAACCTTGCATGAATTCCAAGGTTGATTTGTTATCTTCATCTCAAGCGTCTCGCTCTACGGAGAGATTATTGATAGATTTCATAGGTCCGTTTCCTCGAACTTCCTCGGGAAACACTCACATTTTTGTGTGCGTTGATGCGTTCTCTCGGTTTTCTTGGATTATGCCAAATAGATAAACTAATTCACGGACATCTATCAATTGTTTGAATGCTATTTTTGCATCCTTTGGTCCTCCCAAGTTCTTGGTTTCGGACAATGCCAGTGCCTTCACTAGTCACTCATTTAAAAGGTACTTGTTTGAGTTGTGCATTTCCCATGTTACTACTACTCGTAACTACCCCAACACATCTTATGCTGAGAAAATAAATAGGAACCTGAAGTCTGCCTTGATCGCCTACCATCATGATAATCAGACCAAGTAGGATACTTGCTTACACTGGTTGGCTTATGCCCTCAATTCCGCCCATCATGAATCACATGGGAAAACCCCTATGTCTCTCATGTTTTGTTACACACCATATTCTCCGATCTCCAATCTTCTTCGGATAGAAGATCTTCTACCTGACCTGTCAAGCCCTAATGACGTTCAGGAAATCTGGAATGAAGCTAGAAAATTTATCTGTGTCATATAAGAAGGTGGAGAAATTATACAACAAGGGCAGGAAAACTACTAAGTTAAAGGTTGGTGATCAAGTTTTCATCAAATATTATCCCATTAGTAAGGCTGTTAACAAGTTTTCAGCTATAATTGCTCCAAGATATGAAGGGCCTTGTACAATCTTACAGTTCTTGTCACCAGTGTCTATGTTGGTGAGTGACCCTGTTGCCAAGCGAATCCGACGGATTCACCTCTCTCAGGTAAAGCCGGGTTAATGTCCAGTGTACCGTTGCCGCTATTAAGTAAATGTATGTACATTACATTTCCTTGTTCTAGTTGGGAACCGTGTGTGCAGACTACCTTTCAGTGATCTCAATGATTAGCGTCCGTTTGGTAAAGTGTCGTGTTTATCCAGGTAATATTGATTATTATTTTGGTAATAATTGAACTACTGTTGAAACTAGATCTAAAATATCATGCAATAATTTTTCCCCGGAGTAACATTTTGATTCTTTCATTTGTAGTAATTGTTGTGTTTATTCTTGGTGTTGTGTGTAAGGGCAGCGTGTAGTAAGATATTTTAAAATCATCTATTTTCGGTTTGTCTATTAATGTGTGGAGTTGGTATGAATATGGTTGATAATTTTTGAGTGTATGCTATTAACGGTTTATCGTGAAAGTTTGTGGGAATTCTACCTACTTACATACCTAGTTCTGTCATCTTCGTTGGGGGAAATGGTCACTATTGTGAGGCACTATCGATTGGGGGTTTGGAAGGGTAACCTGTTTGCCTCGTGCATGGATTTTGAATCTCTTACTGTGTTTCCATTTCTGGTTCCCAGTTGTGTGTGCTTCTCAAGGGTGAACCTTATTTGTACCCTCATCTTATTCATATTTATTTCCGTGTCATACCTTCTGCATCTTCTGTAGACCCCTATTATGTTTGCTACCATATTTGTAATTTGTACAGTTGAAGTTACATCTATTAACCTGCAACCCTGGTTACTCACTTAACGTGGTTGTGGTTAACGTGATACTCTGTTGTGGTTGTTGACTCTGTATCGAAGTAGTTCTGCGCTCTGTTGAAATCCTTATTTGCCTGGTTAATTGTTCCTGAAACTACCTATGGTTCTAGCGTGTTGTTCCAGTTGAGTTGTAGTTGCCTTTAGTGTGAGCTGAGTGCTATCTTTTCCCTTCATTTTTATTTTGTTGTGTTATGCGATAAGGTCCTTACTTCTGAGGAGCGGAGTTCTTCTTTTAACGTAGAAGGTTGGATTTGGTCCTGTAGTTGGGGGAATGCTGTATGGTACCGTGAGATTAATTATTGGGAATTACCTTTTGACTACGGAGCATCCTTTTGAGGTTGCTATACATTTACCCCTCTGGGCTGACACATGTCTCAGGGTGTTCTTTATGGTGTTGTATTGTGATAATGTATTGGTGGTATTTTGGTGTAGGGATGTGTTGTATTTAAAATATCTGGGTATTCCTCTAAATTTGGTGAATAAACTCTTGCATGGTTTTGCAACTCGTTTGGAATGATGCTAGCTTGTTGCAACTTGTTGCTTTTGAGTGTCTTGTCTTCTTTATTTCTTCACCTTTTCATGTCTAACATAACCTCTTAAGCTGATGTCTTTTCATACTATCTTAAAGCCCCGTAAAATTCATCTAATTTTTACCTGCCGCTCTGTGGTGTCTTTCTTCTCAGTGGATTTTGTGTCACTTGATACGGTTGACTAGTCATCTTACCGACCTGTGGATCACTAGTTAAGTATGGGATTAACCTGCGTTCCCTAGACGGTATTGAATTCGCCCAGCTGACGGATTGTGGGACCTGTTGATTGTGTTCCTTTCCTCTTCACTGTCTTCTGAACTTTCTAGCATAATGCGTCATTATCTACCTTCATATTTTATTTACCTGGTCTCCTGTGGAAACAGGGGAAGGTACCTGTTCGCTGTGATACGACGGGGTGGTTGATACCACTTATCTCTAGACCGTATTACTACCGAGGCCTTTATAGGCAACCGGTAGATTATGCTGCGTGTGACATTGATCGTAACGCTCTCGGTTATCTGGTTTGAGGGTATGTTAAGCGCTTTTTCTTTAAATTTAATCAGATATTCTCTGTGGAGGGTAATTGTTGTAATTATGTGAAGTTGGGAGGTTTTGTGACTTGAGGTTTTTCTGTCCCGAGGTTCTTCTTTACCATCATTCGGTCCCGTTTTTCATGGAGTCTAAGGTGATTTGGTAATCCCGTTAAACTGAAACTGTGATATATTCTTGGCTTGATACCGGTGGATATACATGTTGTTCATGACAAACCTATCCGACCCCCACATTCTTGCTATACGTAGAAGTCTCCAACAGTGTTTTTCCATGGTCGTCCTAGCCTGCAAATATATATAGATATTGCCTTAACCATGGATCTGATTATTTCCTAAACTTGTAATTCGGTGTGTTACTGATTATTCAGTATGACTGTTTCCTAAGTTCTGTTCTTGTCCAAGTTGGTAGTGTATAGTGAATGTGAGATGATTGAACTTAGTTTATGTTTCAAAATTGTTAAATGGTCATGGTGGTTAACGTTGAGATTTTAGAAATTATTAAGGTCAGTGATTCATGGTTCTGCACCTCCTAAGTTCTTGTTGTACTCTTTAATTCTAAATTCTTTAAACACGTTTAGATAATATGTTGGAAATTAATTTTGATGCTCTCCTGCTCTATGTTTGGTGATCTCATTTTGTGGTTGGTGTTCTATTGTTTGGGATACTTCTGCTTCCCGTTTTAGATAATGCATTTTTGGATTTCGATGTAAGTGTGTCTATGAAATGGTTTATGCCTGTGTGTGCGTGTAATTTACTATTTTGTTAGATCTTGTGCGTTATGCACTCATCGCGTATGTGCATTCTAATGTATGTTCTTGTGTATTTTCCCTACTCTATCTTATCCGTTCGTAGTTGTTAAATGCAATTTTATTTCTTAGGAATGTCTTGTGCTTCTTGCGTATATGCCTGATTTCCAATGTGTTTGGGTGCTCTGTGAGTGTTTGACCTGAGGATGAGCTGATTGACTTATATGTAGAGCTATGTTTAAACTAATTTATGGTAATGGACGTCATGCGGCGACTGATTTACCTACATCTCTGACCTTCGTTCCCCCCACTTTGGTTATTTCCTTCCTAGTTAACCTAATTCGAGGCTTAGTATGAAACTTGAATTTGCACTACTTTATCTTTGGAAAACAAGTTCCAATACTATAAATTACTATTTTTTTAAGGGTACACCTTAAATCAAGGAACTGATGGTTGTGTAAAGCTAGTCTCTAAAGTTTGAGGTACATAAAATAACTGCTCGTGCTTAAGAGGAAAAGTGTGTCTGTGGTCGTAAATGAATTTCGGTAACTAATGAAAGGTGAAAATAATCTGATAAATACTGACTCGGTTCAAATTATATTAATATAAGTAACTTCTTGTTGAAAATAAATGAAAATGTGAAGTGGAATTATCCTCAGTGAACGCAGTGGAGGTTCAATGTGTAACAATTACATTGCATGGTTTATCTCATGAACTTTTGCTGTGAAAGTGATGTTCACCGAACATTGAACTGCTCTTGAGAGTTGTGACTGATATTAGTGATTGAAAATGAATCGAAAGTGTGTATTCTAGCGGTATATTATGATGGTTTTGGGTGCAGTGATCATTAGCTCTTGTGGACTTATTATTTTGAAATTTAGTTTCTTTTGGGATCACTGTGCATGGGAGGGGATTATTTTGTGCTTTCAAGGGGGAGGATGTCCCAGTGGGGACACGTTTTTAAGCCTCTCACGACTACATTTTTAGCCTGGCTAACTTGCCATTGAAAGCTGTATCGCTTTGGCATTTTATTCCAACTCGCTTATAATTTTATGTCATGTGCGACTTATGCCCTCTAAATTTAATTGTATTTTCTCTGCTCGCGGGGTTATATTCCATCGTTCATATACGATGTATTCTGCTCCTATCTCTGTTAGCCTATTTTCTGGTCCAGTGTTGGACCAGCTGTAGAGCGAGTCCATCACCCGAGGCACGTTCGCTATCCAGCTAGGTTCTGCTTCGCGTAGCTTGCAGGCGTGAAGCCAGTGCATTGTCGTCTATCATGGATGTTGGCTGTGTCTTGCGACGGCTCATTTCTAGAGCATCAAAATACCACAGCATGCCTGGGTAATTCATAAAGTATGGGGGCAAATGCCCTCAAAGATTCTTCTGGGAGTGGACGTCCGCAACTTATTTACTAATTTTACCCTATTGGAAGGTTGTGAGTATATGATCCCGGCTGACGCCATGCGTTAGCTTCCACTCAAGGACCAAATGTAAGTTCTATTTTTCAAGATGTTATTATTTTCTTTTTCGCCTGGAGCTGGATTGCCTCATCTGAAAATATTAATTAAATTTGCGGATATTATTCCGTCCTACGAATACCAATTCTGATAGATCTTCATTTCAAATGAACTTGGAAATTTCGTAACGTGAAAAGTATTCGGCTTACTGACTGTACTTTTCAACCTCCGTACCGCAGGAAGAATTCTATCAAAACCTGTTTATGTCTCTGCATTTTTCTGTGAGAAATGGCTTCGTTGTAAATCTTATCTATATTTCGGATCGTAGAAAAGATATGTTATTAATAAAAAATGACATAGTTTTGCTAATGTGTAGTCGTCCGCTGTAAAGATTGAGACCGCGCGATTTTCTCAGGAAATTTAAATCTTCTTATTCTTTTAATTTTAATTCTCTGATTTTACTTTTCCGTATGTAAAATATTTTTTCTTTTATGATTCTGTAGCTCTTGTTTTGTTGTCTCCATGGCAAAAGTCGCCCATGGGGATGAGTTGTGGGGATTATTATTTTTTTAAAAAGGAAATTGAAGTGATAATTTGGGAGTGGCCTGAAGTTTGAGCTGTTGCTCTTAACCTTTCGTTTATTAATTTATTGGAGTGCATTCACTCTGTATTTATGATATATGTTATTGTGTTGAAGTGGGCGTGGCCCTAGTGATTGGAGTACATTTACTCTGTATTACCGATATATGCAATTGTGTAGAAGTGGGCGTGGTCCTTATGTTTGGGTGTTTTACTCTTAAATCTTTGTGTTTGATGATTAATTTGCGCGGGTTGTCCCCGAAGTTTCAAGCTACTTTGTGCTTTTAGTGAAGTGTTGTGAATTTTTGGGTCGTCTTGGTGACCTATTTAAAGTTAACCTTGGTGTCTGTTTTCGTTTTGAACTGGCATTCGGTCTACGTTCCTTTTACCCTTCCTGTAGCCCTCTTGAGATCTGGTTTCTTCGAGAGAATCTCGTGGCCTCTTATTATTCAATCCGGTAATAAATTAAAAAGCAAGAAATCCTCTAAAAATTTTGAAATTAATCTGCTGGAAAAACTGTTTATTTGAGGGGCTTCTCCCAGGTGATAATTTTTCTCCTTTAATTCATTTATTCATTAATGTTAATTTTAGTTTTTAATTTAGAGGGCGTCCATCATCTCAATGGAAATTGTTTTGACTTTATCCAGTCTTAATTTAATTAATTTCTGTCTTTTAAATTTAATTTGCCTTAAACGGTGAGCGGTAGGTTTTTATTAGGAATAAAATTAGGTTATTCTTCCAATCAATTGTAAAGTTCTTGCAAATGAATCATTAATTAAATTTGAATTGTTTAAAGAAAGAAATATTGGTGTTTTTCTTTCAAAACTTTATTAATTTCATACCGTGCCAATACCTAACTTTGGATCTAACTACTCTCTGCGTTATGGGCCGTTGACTAACAAGTTTGGTGAGTATTTGCTGATAATTTTGAGGGTATTTTTAGGGTACTGGTTGTTTCTTGTTCATTGTTTACTTGTACAAGTAATCGCCGGGACGGCTGGTATAGGTTCAGTATTGACGTACAAGAATTGAAACCAAGAGTTATAAAAGTTATCTAAAATATAACTTCAGGCCTTTTGTACTTTGTGTACGTTTGCCTTACGAATAATAGCAATAACAACGGAGATATTCGTGTTTATTACATTTTGCACTATCTTCCAAGTATCTCCGGAGAAAAGCACTTGTAGAAAATCTGTTTTTCAATGCATTTTGTCAGTTACTATTTCAGCGTACGAGCTCTAATAACAGTGATATTCGAATTTTTTTTATTTTTAGTGCAAAGTCCATCAACACCAAACATCGCTGGCCTTAAAGCCCTAAGCCCTAAAACTGATCAACAGTAACATTACACTGACTGTTGTTAATTGAGATGTGCTCTCTCTTCGTCTGCCACTAACCTCTACTAGATGGCATGAGTTAATGCTGCTCTTAACGACGTAGAGCATGGAATTGATTATCTGTGTGCTTTTGACGAGTTCTAAATTCGTAGGCGTGGACTTTGAACTTCGCATGCTGACGAAGCGTACCACGTGACCGTGACGTCACGACCACGTGCTCTTGTTGGTAAACAACGCCACATGCTTTTTTGACAGCTGTCATCTTGACGGACCCTAATCTCACTTTGAAGGACAACAGTGCATCGCTAACCTCACTGCTGCCATCTTTACGGCGCTAAACCTCAAGGCTGCCACCTTATGCATATCGTAGCGTGGAATTTAAAACCCAACAACAGAACATCGCTTACTTCACTGCTGCTCTCTTGACGGGGTTAAACCTTACTGTTCCTACCTTAGTTATACGCTTTTGTGTTAGTTTAGTGTTAATCGCTAAGCTGTTCGCATGATCTAAATAGCTAGTAACAAGTGTCTAGCAGATTTAAAGAAGAATCTGTTAGCAGAAGACAAAGTCCGTCATGGAAAACTCTATTTCTAGGTATATTTGCAAAGAGTGTGGAAAAGCATTTTCCCGAAGCTATCACAAGAAACGTCGTGAGATATCATGTAGGACAATTTTTCAATGCAAACATTGTAGAAGTGAGTTCAAGAACGCATACAATGCTCATCGTCATTGTGCAGTGTGTAATGTAGCTTCATCGAGAACAAAATACAAAGAGCTCAACCGTATTCAAGCGAACACTGATTTATCTTTAAATAGTACACCTCTGCGAGAGATTTGTAATTCTTCCTTGTTGTCTAGGCCTGCTACAATTTCTGTTACTAAGCACAAACTTCAAGATAAAGAGAGGCAAGATCATGATTATGATAATAAGGATAATGATGTTGATCAAAACAGTAGTAAAGAGAAAGTAGTAGAAGAAGAAGATCTCAATGTTTCATTGCCATTACAGCTTGATGATTTACTTTATTTCCTAAGCCTACTACACGTTCTGTCGCAGTGCAAACATCTCAAGAAGAGATGCAAGATAAAGAAGAAGAAACTTTGAACGCTTCATTGCTATCGAAACAAGTTAAGTTTGTACCGAGAAACGCTACTGCTGAAGCACGTATTACATCAAAACCAGTCCCCACACATCAACTGTCTGCATATAGTCTCAAAGTTCACAACAAGCCTCTGTTACCCTATTTAGACATAAGATACTGTAAAGACCCCAACGTACGCGTAAAACGTTTGCAACTGCTAAGAGCCTATCATGATGCTGGTTACACACAGTACAAAGCAGATATTTTTAAAATAGAACATGAATTACGTTGTGTAGGTATTATTAAGTAATAGCTCTCTCTCGACAGTAAAACAGCTTAAACACCTTCCTACAATCCCAGCGCTTACCATCACCTAAATCATCCTTTTGTAGTATATAGTCGATCGAGTAGCTATATTCGTATAGATTATTTTCCAAGATTCTCCCTTCCTTAGGGTGTTAACTCCGCCTCTAGATGTAGAGCCGGTCTCAAGCTCGGATAAAGAGAGGAGAAGCACCCTAGCCCATTAGGCCTTTAGCCCTTTATCCTATTAGCCCTTTTTCCATTAACCCTTTAGTTCATTAGCCCTTTAGCCCTTTTGCCCAATTAGCCCTTTAGCCTATTAGCCCTACAAGGAATGTGCGGTAATCTCATCTTCTTAGAACAGAGGTATTCCCTGACATGTTCTAAACACATGTTGCATCGAGTACAGTGTTCTATTTTAGTCTTGATTACTTATTTAGTGTTCTGAACACATCGATTAATGTTCCGATCACATGATGAAGTTAACGACATCGAATGCAGTGTTCGATTCTGTTGTATGTCCGGCGCTCCCTTCTCGCTCAGCCAGCCAGCTACACGCGCGCCAAGTGTCATTCTTCTAGCCTCGACGCGCAGCCCTCAGTGCGCGTGCCTGAACAGTCGTGTGTGTACTATAAAGAGGAAGTCCCAGCCTGTCCAGATGCCCACTTGCCCCGGTGTCCAGCTCCAGAATACACCCTACGTCGAGCACGGAGTCTACTCCTCTTGAAAATGTGCTTCGACCAGGTGGACTGAATTTCTGGCAGTACGAGGTCTCACCTCTGGTCACCGCTCCTCTTCCGCTGCCCATATCCAGTCATACTATTACATACCGTTATATTTCCCTAATTAATGCAAGCTCCCTTGGTTTCGCCAAGTAAGAATTCTTCCAACATTGAACTTGCCTTTATGAACTCAACAAGGAAGGACTTTCCAAAACATTTATGTCAGTACTTCTGATAGTTTTCGACTATCGACTTTTCATATCAAGGACTATCTTTTCGAGATAGAAGTGGATGTAAATACTGTAAACTTGTATATAGTGTACAAAAGATAGACTCTTTCTCAAGATTCCTAATTCATTTGCTTCAAGTTAAATTTCATTTTTATTTGTGTAAATAGTGTATTTTGCATTTGAAGCGAATAATAAAGTTGTGTTTTGTAAATCTCAACCTTGGTTACTTACAACAGATTCTAGTCTTGTTATGTTTCAATCACTTCTTTTGTGATTTGCAAGTCTAAACATGCATAATGATGTTATCGCTGCACACTCTTACCTTCGCGATGCAGGTTTAAACTTGTTAGATAGAGCTATGCCTTGAGATAAGAGGAGGCCTTAACAGCTTATGTATAACCGCTATTTATTAAAGATGGCTGCTGTCAAAAAAGCACGTAGAATTTTTCAAATTACCCGCCACCAAATTTCAAGGGTATGAGGTATAGTGCTGTAAAGATACCAGCACGATGCTCTGTTGATTAAAGATTAGAGCTGTAAAAACACGTGGAATTTTACAAACAAGAGCACGCGGAATTTCAAATTGCCCTCCACCGCATGAATATCAGCAGCCGCCATCTTGCGCAGTAGCCTCTAAGCTAGCTTTCTTCATAAGAGCAGCCACCATCATGTGGGAACACCCCTAGGCTGTATCATACGGAGCTGTGTATAGTCACCATCTTGTCGCTGCTATCTTGCGCAAGTACCCCTATGGCGTCTCATAAGAGCCTATATCTAGCAGCCATCTTGTACAAGCGATCTTAAGCTGTCTCATAAGAAGCTATGTATAGCCGCCAGCTTGTAGAATTAGATAGCCGTCAATGCCAAAGGGCCTAAGTAGGAACCGAACCGTTGATCTCATCATTAGACTACGTTTTTCTTATGCTATCATGTTCCTCATACTGCGAACCTAAGCATTTTGCAGAAAAATTTTGTCCGTTTTGCTCTACGATGCACCGTTTTCGAGATATTTAACATTATGCATTTAAGCTCCAAATTTAATGAATCGAACCGGCACGACACGTTAGACTCTAAGCTAGCTTTCTTGATAAGAGCAGCAGCCATCTTGCGCAAGCACCCTTAAGGCGTCTCATAAGGAGCCGTGTATAGCCGCCATCTTGTGTCCGCCATCTTGCGCAAGCATCCTTAGGGCGTCTCAAGCCATCTTGTGCAAACGCCCTTAAGCCGTCTCATACGAGCAACCGCCATCTTGCGCAAGCACCCTTAAGGCGTCTTATATGGAGCCATGTATAGCCGCCATCTTGCGCAGCATCCCAAGGGAGTCTCATAAGAACCTATGTACAGCAGCCATCTTGCAGCCACCATCTTCTTAAGCACCCTTAAGGTGTCACATAATGAGTCGTGTATAGCCGCCATCTTGTGCAATTAGCATCGAGAGATGGCTGCTGTAGGATTTTTTAAATTATCCGCCACCATATTTCAAAGGTAGTAGCTAAAGATAGCAGCACTGAGGTTTGCGATGCAAGATGGCGGATGATAGCTGACGGAAGTTTTTCAAATTGCCCGCTACTACGATAAAGATAGCAACACTGTGCTCTGTTGATTAAAGATGGTCGATGACAGCTGTCAAAAAAGCACGTGGGTTTGTTCAAATCAAGAGCACGTAGAATTTTTCAAATTGCCGCCACCACATTTCAAAGGTAAGTAGCTAAAGAGTGCAGCACTGAGGTTTGCGATGCAAGATGGTGGATGACAGCTGTCAAAAAGCACGTGGATTTTAAATTTCCCACCACCACCACCATAAGGTTTTGTACTATAAAGAGGGCAGCACTGAGGTTAGTGATGCGTTGTTGTTGAGGTTTGGTGTGTCGTTAAGGTAGCAGCACTGAGGTTAGCGATGCAAGATGGCGGATGGCAGCTGTCAAAAAAGCACGTGGCTTTGTTTACTGATTCAAATCTCGCGCTAGTAAGGTTTAGTTGGTAGCACTGAGGTTTAGGCCCCGTCAAGATGGCAGCAGTGAGGTTAGCGATGCGTTGTTGTCGATGACAGCTGTCAAAAAGCACGTGGCTGTCAAAAAAGCACGTGGCTTTGTTTACCAATTCAAATCTCGCGCTAGTGAGGTTAAGTTGGCAGCATTGAGGTTTAGGTCGGTCAAGATGGCAGCAGTGAGGTTAGCGATGCGTTGTTGTCGTTGACAGCTGTCAAAAAAGCACGTGGCTTTGTTTACAAAATCAAATCTCGTACCAAAATTCAAATTTCCCGCGGGAGGAGGAAGAGGCCCCTGAGGAGGGCCCCCGGAGGTGGCGGTTGAAGAGGCCCCTGGGGAGGTCCCCAGGAGGTGGCGGTGGAACCCTCTGCGGAGAGCCGGAGGGGGAGGCGGCGCCCGAACTGTCCACTATATCTTCTGTAGTCTAATACTTGTACGATGACTGGTCCGTCCGCGCTCCACATTGTCTATGTGTGGGGTCGCCTGACTGTTCGGACAAGTTTGATAGCGTATCGGGCCTACGTAGCGTATCGGGCCGGCTTGAGCCTGCTCGAACTTTCTTATCATTCGCCCATCACTAGCATTTGGCTATATATTTTATTAGTGTACCTTGGCCTAGCATTATTAAGTGGACAACACATTAAAATATACAATTTCTCTGTTAATATTACTTGTAGTCTGCCTCTGTGCTGCAGTATTTACTAAAAATACGCTGCTTTCGTCTCTCAAAACCAGTGAGTTAAGAGTATAAATCAATATAAAATCAACAATTACATGCAAGGAAAAAGCAGTTTTAATTTTAGCTTGACATTCTCATGAGTTTCATAACAAGCCGAATTCTTTACGGCTATGATCACCCAGTAATGAGAAAATGTTGTTTCACAAAATTTACAACTTTTTTCACAAATATCAGATGAAATAAAACCTTGGTATACAGATTAACAATAAGTTCTTTAAGACCTAATAAACTTTGGTAACAGTCAGATCAATACTTTTAAAGTTACGAATTTTCAAAATGAGCGCTCCGTTGGAAACGGAAAAAATATCGGCACGTTTTTTGTTTAATCTGCATTAAAATTTTGACTGGGTACGATAAAAATTTCTACTACACATAATTAAAAGTAGAACAAATAAGCTAAATTGTGTGAGTTCCAGGGATGTGGGGGACAGCACATACACCCAGTCCCCAAGCCATTGGAATTAACCGATGAAGGTTAAAATCCCCAACCCGGCCGGGAATCGAACCCTGGACCCTCTGAACCGAAGATCAGTACGCTGACCATTCAGCCAACGAGTCGGACAGTCAAATACTAAATGATTTTTAATTTTATAATCAAGCCGTCTTTCCATGTAATTGTAATGCATGTATAATATTGTTCCTATGTGAAACTTGTATTATATTGAATCAAAATATCGAAAAAACTATTATTACCCCACTTAAGTAGGTAAACTGTCAATCTCTTCCTCTCTCGAAATTCGCTCAGGGAGCATCAAAAACTTATCATTTTGTAGGATTTTTTCTATCACTTTTGATGTATATAACCCCATCCCCACTATTTCAACACAAACCCAGGTATTTTCTGTTTTCTGTACATATTTTTGTCCCCCCACTTCTGAATCCCAATCGCCGATACTGATCTGGTCGAAGGGATTCCCGCTTCGATTACCGGACGGGATGGGGATTTCAGCCTTTATTAGTTAATTCCTCTGGCCTGGGGACTGAGTATGTGTTCGGCCTTCAACATTAGAATTCATAATAAGAAAAGCCCCTTCCTCACAGATAAGCATGGTGTGGCTCAGGCTATAAAGCCTGCTATTCTGTCAAACCATGTCTTATAATGTACATACAGTTTAAATATATATTGCACATAACTTTATTACACACACAAACTCTATAATACTAAACTTTACACATAGTTATAAAAACACATCAAAGGAAAGAAGAAAGAAACGTAATTAAAATAATCATGAATAAGGAAAATTGTCTTAATGCATCAATAAAACAAATTTAGTACGTAAAGCTTAGTGACAAACGGAATGAAATAACAAAACAGGAAAACAGAATTAATGTATTTACACTCAATTTGATCCGTCCAGGTACCGCTGCCAACATTTCCTTTTAAATATCGGTTCAGATATTGTGTTCCTTAGGTCATTGGGCAACGAATTATATGTTCGAATTTTACTGACAAAAGAATTATCGTAGAAGGTATTTTGAGGGTTAGGTTAGTTTCAGCTCTGGTCGGGATGTTATGAATGGTTGAGAGTAACTAGAAAGAATCTATTAGATAAGAGGGTGTCTGCCTATATATCATTTTGTGCAGTAGAAGCAACGAATGATAGCTATGACGCTGGTTTAGTTTAAGCCAGTTTAGCTCATGGAATGCAGGAGTTATACTGTATGTTGAAATTTTGGGATGTTCGGTGCAAAGCGGACGCAAGCATTCTGTGCTCCCTGAAGTATATTAAAGAGGGCGGCACTTAGTCTGCCCTACATGGCGTCACAGTAGTCAAACAGAGGCATTATTAGCTGTTGAACCAACAGCTTTCTGACCTTGAAATTAAGTAAATCTTTCATTCATTTAAGTGAATAAAGGGAGAAAAAATACTCGTTGGCATACAGCTGTTAGGCCTACGTGTTCAGTCAACTGAAGGTTTTTGTCTAGTATTATGTAATTTATCTAAATACCAGTTAATAGCCATTGCCATACTGTTGGGTGTCAATAATGTATGATTAAAAATAATAACATATGAATCAAATAAAATTAATAAAAGTAATTAATGGAAATGTCCGTAGTATGAACGCCAGAATTCACCAGAATGGGTCCCTCAAATTTTTATAGAGCATGATAATTCTCTCTCGCAGGACGTTTACATAAAGCTTCGTACTGCTACATCTGTTTCAGGCCTTACCTAACCTGCACCTAGTTTCATCCATAACTCCACTGATTCTAAAATAACTAACTACGTTGTATATTCTGAATAATGTCCGTGCATGAGTACCTCTGTTGGGGATATCACTAGTAATTAAAACACTGAATCACTTCACTGCGTCACGGCTGCCATCTTTATTCTTACTTACCACAACCCAGTACAAAACAACAGCATAACTACAAGCGACATGGCAGTTCCCAGTAGCTCCGCTAGATAGCAGGAGCTCGTACTTGAATACTAAACTATGTACAAAGAGATTACACATTCTAATACACATATTCACCGTTAGAGTGTGTATGAGTCCTTTTCTATGAATCTCCAACATCCACCCCACACTGGTCTATCTCGAGTGGGATGACCCCCTGGACAGGCCGTGTCACATGGTTTCCGTCCGAGTTGCGAAGAATAACCGTTCTACTTCTCCCGTCACGTCCTTCGTGTAATTCCTTGACCCGTGGTTTATTCCACACGTGTCTTGACCGTGTATCCTCTTACAGTAAGACTACGTCACCAACCCTGATTCTTGAGCCGTGGTCTCGGGGCTGGCGAACTTCGTGAAAATTCCGTAACAGTAGCAAATACTCTTTACTCCAGTGCTTCCAGAAGTCGTCATTCATTCGCTGGAATAGTCTGAAGGTTCTAACAAGGTCTCGCCTAGGTGGTTCTGGTCCAGTGGGTATCGTGGTGAGTCGATCGCCAAAGAGGAAGTGGGCTGGAGTCAATGCGCCACCATTGTCATCATGTTGCGTCAAGGGTCTTGTATTTAACACGGCTCCTATGCTAATCAAAATAGTCCGTAGCCCTTCATCATCAATAGTGGAACGTCCAAGTATTTTCCGTAGACATCGCCTGGTGAGGCTGATCAGACTTTCCCACAATGCTACCCACAAAGCGGCAGATGGGGCAATGAACTTCCATGTAATACCTTACTGGGTCATAAAGTGGCGTGTCCGTGCCGCTATCAGTGCTCTCCACAAGTATGTTAACTCTGTGTTCGCTTAATGGAATGTCTGAGCGTTGTCGCTGTAGATCGTTTGTGGTATACCGCGTCGGCCTATAAATCCTCTGCAAGGCCTGTAGGAATCTGTGTGTTGGCATGGCACTGCACAGTTCCATATGTAAGGCACGCATTGTTGCACAGGTGAATAATGCAATGTAGGGTTTCTTCATAAGGGTGCCAGAAGTAGCGTACAGTGGTCCTGTGAAGTCTAGTCCAGTTACTTCGAATGATCTGCAAGGACGTAGACGATCCAGGGGAAGTGGTGCTTCTAATTCCTCCTGTCTCCTCCGGTGAACAATTTTACACGAAAGGCAGGTGTGTAAGACATTCTTGATTGTTTGGCGTGCTCGCAAGATCCAGAATTCTGTGCGTAGTTCAGTTAGGATAGCGGGGACACCTAGATGGGGAAGTTTTATATGAGTTCGTTTTATCAGAAATTTACAGAAAGCGTGTGAGCCGTCCAGAAGTATTGGGTGCTTTTCGCTGCTCGAGATGTCTGCGTGTTGTAGCCGTCCGCCTAATGGGAGGATTCCATGTTGTAGAAATGGATTGTAGTGAAAGATCTTCGACGCTCGTGCTAGTGGAAGATCCTTCTTTAGGGCTTTTAGTTCAGAAGCGTAGCATTCCTGTTGAACTTGCCGTAACCAGTACGTTCTTGCGTCTTCCATTTCTGAGGCTGTAAAGTTGTGACAATACTTGGTTTTCTCCTTCAAGCATTTCACGAATCGTAGAATCCACGCAGTAAATCGTAAATATTTTCCAGTATGTACTAAATCGAGAGGCAGCAAACAATGGTTCTGGAGTGGTGGTTACAAGAACTTGAGTGGTCTTTCTTTTCTCAAGTAGACTCATATTAGGGAGAGTAACATCTCTGGGCCATGGGTAGGAAGGTCCATTCAACCAAGAAGGTCCGTGCCACCATGAGTCCAAGGACTCTAGTTGGTGTGCTTGAAGTCCTCTAGAAAGGTGGTCTGCTGGGTTGTTGATTCCTGGACAATGTCTTCATTGACTGGACGTGGTATGAGTCAAAATTTCAGTCAGCCGTAGCAGACAAATGTCTTCCAACGGTTGGGATTACTTCTTATCCAAACTAGTGTGACTGTAGAATCGCTCCATAACGTGGCAGGGATGGACGTTACTCCAGTGGCTTCATAAAAATAATGTAGAAGTCGGGATCCGACCAAGGCTGCTAACAATTCGAGCCTGGGAAGCGTCACTTTCTTCACAGGAGACAGTTTGGTCTTGCTGCAGACTAAACGAACAATGTAAACGTCGTCAACAAGTGACCGGACGTACAATGCGGCGCCGTGTGCTCTTTCGGAGGCGTCGCAAAACACGTACGGTAATAAGTCTCTGCCGGAATTCGAAATGGCAATCTATCGTGGTATCCGGTTTGGAGAGAGGTACTGTAGGTGTGAGAGCCAATCGTTACCTCGATGGGCGAGATTAGGTGGTAACATTTCTTCCCATGCCAGTCCTTGGCACCAAGTGTCTTAGAAAAGGATTTCGGCAGTGCTCGACACGGATGAAAATAGTCCAAGTGGGTCGTAGAAGCGTGCGGTGGCTTTCAGTAACTGTCGTCTAGTTGCGGGCTGTGTGGATACTTTTGCAGTGACGTCAGCTGGGGTTGTAAAGAGTTGGTCTGATTCCGCATTCCAGTCGATACCTAATACCCGTGTCTGCAGTACGACTTTTCGAGTTTCTGTTTTCCAACTGTTCATTAATGGCAAGGAATTTGTGACCCATTTGGTGAGTGGGAGTTGAATGTGCAATAGGAGGGCTGTCAGTTCATAACAAACAGTAACGGCCGTGTTGTCGTCTTCTACGCTGGCAGTGAAGTCATCCATAAATGTGCAAGCATCTAGGCGGGGCGCTTCCGTGGGATACGTGTTGTGGTGTAGGGTAGCTAGTTCACATAGAGTAGCTGAGAGGAGGAACGGGCTACAGGTGAGGTCAAAGGGTAGGCGGGTGAATGGGTACGTTACGACGTCCTCTGTTGTCGTGTAGGTTCCGTCTGTAGTAGTGGCGATGCGGTACCAAAGACATCTGGTGAGATCTCTATCTTTTTCGTCGAAGGCTAGCTGAAGAAATGCCTGGGTACCGTCACATACGATGGCCTTTCGATGCAATCCAGACCTTAAGAGGGTGCAAAAATTTCGGGTAGGAGATTTGGACCCATGTGGAGGACATCATTGGGGGATGGGAATTCTGGTTCGTGAGAGGAAGCGTCGTACTCTCTTCTCCATTTTGTGCCATCTCGTTTCTCCTTCTTGACGGCATGGTGTGGCAAATAAATCATATTTCCAGGGACTGCGGTATCGGGGGCTAGTTGCACTTGCTCTCGAAGCACGTAGTTAAACATTTGCGTGTGATACATGTTCTTGAAAGTTGCGTCTTGATGTAGCCGTCTCTATAGTGTTCGAAACCTTGCCTCGGTTGTTGCCAAATTATCTGATAAGACTGTATCCCCTTTGCGACGAAGGGACACAACTCTTCGTCCGTCATGGGTGCGGTAATTGTTGTGGAACTCTTGTAGAATAGCAGTATCTGTGTCATCTAGCTGTCTACCGATTGTCTTGAGGTTCCAGAAACGTCGCATGGAGTCGTCAGATATCTCGTCATTGTTGACGGAGACGTGGTTCATCATGACATGATCGACAGTGGTACCAGAACGGTTGCCTGTGAGGACCCAACCGAAGATTGTTGGAAGTAGGACTAAGGAGGGTGTGATAGGCTGTGGTGGATCTAGTTTCACAACTATTCAATAACTGTCTGCACTAATAAGGATTTCAATCGGCAAATCATCTGCGTCGCTGGTTTTTGGATCATTAGTGTCAAATTGCTGTGGTTAAGAATTACTGCTGGGTGAGATGCATAAGTGTTGGCTCTTTCGAAAGCTGTGATAGTGACGGCAGTTTTTGTCGAAAATCCGATCATTTCAAATTGGGTGAGTCGACATGGCTGAAAGTTATTGCTAGTTATTTCGAAGGCTGTGACTGCCATTTCTCGAGTACAGATTACTGGTAGCTGTAGAGTGTCCAATAAGGACGCGGCCATAAAACTTGATTGACTTCCCGCGTCTAGGAGGCATCGTGTGGTTTTGTGTGCCCCTGTCTGCCCTTGGATCTGATCCATGATAATTGTGATTGAGAAGTTGATATTTTGGCCGAACTTGTAAATTTTAAACATGCGCCAAGTTACAATATAAGAAAACAACTTAACCTAATACTAAAAGAGAAAATTTCACTTAAAGATGACAGATCAATTCAAAACAGCCTAGAACTAATTAAAGAACTAACTTAAAATAACAGAGAGTACACGTATGGTATCCTTCGACACCACTAACATGTGCACCAATATACCAATAGATGAATCCATTAAAATTATCGAAAAAACTTCTTAAGGAAAACACTTCTCTACAAGAAACCAAAGAAATCATTAGCCTTAAAACAACACTACACCAAAATTGCTTTGCATTCGACGACAAAATCTATTGCCAAAAAAAGGGTTAGCCATGGGCTCACCATAATCATGTAAATAGCAAACCTTTTTCTGAATAACTTCGAAAACATATTCTTATTGAGCCAGCATTCAAAAGGAATCCTATACTGGAGCAGATACGTGGATAACGTCATATGCATATATGATAATGACATCACTAATGCACACCAGTTATTAAACACACTAAACACTTTACAGAAGTCCATCAGTTTCACAATGGAGCCAGAAACTAACAAGAAAATAAATTATGTAGACATCACAGTCAACAAGAATAATGGTAACCTATCTTACAAAGTACACAGAAAGCCCACTCAGAAGTCGCACACGAATCGAACCATCCATACAAATACAAAATAGCAGGACTGAATACAATGATACACAGAGCTATGTCCATACCAATGAGCACAACGTATTTCAATGAAGAAATAAATTCATTAAGCAAATCGCGATAGAAAACAGCCACCCTCCAGGCACAGTAGAAAAACTAATAAATAAACATAAGAAAAATCGCCGGGAAATTACCACACATGACGAAGAAAAATACGTGGTTCTCAACTACGTTAACAAGAACACATGTAATGTACTTAATACTTTCAAGAAAGAAGAATTAAAAGTAGCCTTTAGAACGAACATCACACCACAGGGACACATCAGCAAGGGCAACCTAAACAAGAAAAACCTTCCTCAAAGTCAGGAGTATGTTAACTCAAGTGCCAAGAACCTAACTGCAATGCCACATATATAGGTCAAACGAAACGGAATTTTCACACAAGATACAAAGAACAAAAGATCGCAATCAGACGTAATCGGCATTCAGCTTTCGGGGAGCACATATACGACTGTCCACACCATTTCACAGACATCAACACAGATCTTAAAATTTTACACATCGAAAATAAAAGTAAATCTTTGAATATAAAGTGTAACTGTTCGCTCTACTAATCTTCACACTTGAGGAGAAGAAAGTTAATAGCTGGAGACACATGAATATAAATATAAAGTATATGTGGCTTGCCGGCAAAATGCCACGCAAATAGAATATTAATTATCACTCCATGGTTTCCGATTTCTCTATGTATTTTATGGGCGCCAGCTTTACAGTTTTAAACAAAACTGTACAGCAAAATTTATATTTAATAGCATAGAGACTTATACTTAAAACACAGGGGTAGGATTTTAAATAATTAACCATTAAGTATCACTTTGAGATAGAAGATTAACACAATATCTGGTCAAATGAATTTATTAAACAAAAAATGAGATGAGTCGGAAAAGTACCTTTTATCTTGGAGGGAATTAAGAATTTAACGTTACTGTAATTTACTATTGCTTGCATTGTCTAATTGTGGCTCACCAATTGTAGACTCCGTTGAGGTCATCTGTATTCCGTGGTTACTCGCTCTCCTTTTCCCGTTGCAGACTGTCTCCATGGACATCCTTCCTTACTTCTGCGGTGTGGTTTGGGCTACCTGGACTAGCACTCCCTAATTGCCTAGTCTTTAAATTAGACATTGGTCCTATGCTTGTGAAAATTTATCACCGTTGATCGTATGAGGAGAAAATTCAGTGTTGTGAATTTTTCCATGTTATCAGAAATCTTAATCCAACTTAGCTATTCTACTGATACAATACAGACTTGTACCAAGTTCCGTGGACTTGAACTAACGTAGTTCTTCGTCCAGAATAATTATAGAATATATCACAAGCCGTATGCTTGTTTCGCCTCACCCTGACCCGACAACATCACAGCAGCTCCGTACTGTGTCTTGAAGCGACAACACACTGTCCCAAATTAATCAAGTAGTGGTGTCTCGAGGATTGTTCCGCGCCGGATAATATAAAGGAGCTCTCCCTACTCTTGGTAACAGCTCCATACCCAGTCTCTGTACAACGAAGCATCTGATTCGTTGATCTCATATCATATCTTCCATCTCTTCATTCTTCACAAGTAACCGGTAGGCGTGGCTATGATGTACTCTCCTAGCTTGCTAGCCTTGCACGCGGGTCGCTGTATAGTACAGAACTCATGAGTTAAACCCAAGTGAGTCATCCGAAATTTGCACCGTCAAGAACAACTTTTCCGTATACACAAGTATGTGGTGAAATGACACAAACTCTGTCTCAATATATTGACCATATTTACAGTATATAATGAATTTCTATCTTATAATTTAAATAATAAATGATGTTCTAATGTATACAATATGATTCCAAAAGCCTTATTTACAAATGAATGAAGTTAAATTAACATGTCTTTATGAATAATAGCCGATGACGGATAATCTTGATATCGAGTGATATCACGTAATTGGACTGTGCAATAAACTCGTATGGCAGGAGAAGCCTGGACGGTTACATGCGCCCTCCTGTTATTTACAAATATAACATATATGAAAATAACATACTACACCAATACGGCTGATACATACATCATTATATCTAATAAACACTTTAAAACATACATAATCAAATCTTGTATCTCACTGTAGAGTGTCTGTTCCAATGATACATTTGTAATAATTCCTGCAGATTTTCTTCCGAACGTTTGTCAGCAACACTCATAATATTTACAACATAACAACATGTAAATCACACTACTTTTGCACTTCACAATCAAAGTGTTCTGCAGTTCCAGGTTATTATGATTATATACACACACACACGTCATCACACGTGGCTTACCTCTCTTAGATGGCAGCAAGCAATTTTTTGTTTTCATTGCAAAAAATATACTTATAATTTTATTGCATTAATTTCCTTCTGCAGTTTCAAAAATTCCGAAGTTATTCGTGGCTTCTACAATAGTGTCAGGTCTAGGTTCACAACCTATACATGAATTCACGTTTTCTAACTGAAGTACATTTAGTGTTATCAAAACAACACCTGGGAGACATTACGGTTAATTCTCAGAAATATATCGTCTCAGAGAGCGAATATGATAAGTGCCCAACATGATACGATCACCATCTTTCAATCTGTATGCACAAGGACCAACCCGACAATGAATCTTGAATGGAACCTGACACAACAAAAAGAATTTCTTCGTCACCTTCTCTTCACTGGACGAGAGCATGGGAACACGTAACAGAACAGACTCTCCCACCTGAAATTCTTCTAACACCTGACGTTTCTGCTGTTTGGTACGCTTCTCAGCCGCTTTAATCAAATTCCCTCTCGCTAATCTATATATATTAAATAACTTGTCTTAACTGACTGCCTGACTGACTGACTGACTGACTGACTGACTGACTGACTGACTGACTGACTGACTGACTGACTGACTGACTGACTGACTGACTTACTGACTGACTGATTCATCATCGCCGAGCCAAAACTACTGGACATCAAGAAATGAAATATTGTTGGGGATATATGTTTTTAAGATGTAGGTGCTCGCCAAGAGAGGGTTTTTAGATATTCCTTCGCTAAGGGGGTGAAAAGGGTGTGAAATTTTAAAATGAGTGTATCTATATGTCAAAACTTTAAAAGTTTACAGTTGTAAAAATTGGTATTTAGAATCTTCTTTAAAAATAAGGAAACATATTTTTTTTCAGAAAATCCCAATAGGAGGGTTAAAAACGGTGAAAAATGGGTTGAATGCCTTTAATCAGGATTCCGGTATTCATATCTCAGAAACTGAAGATATTACAGACCTGAAAATTGGTACTTTTGATCTCTTTTAAAAATAAAGAAATACGTATTTTTTCGTTTTTGGAAAATCCAATTAATGGGAGGGTGAAAAGGGGGTGGTGAATTTTTAAAATGAGTGCATCTATATCTCAAAACTTTGAAAGTTTACAGGTGTAACAATTGGTATTTAGAATCTTCATTGAAAATAAAGAAATACGTATTTTTTGTTTTCTGAAAATCCCAATAGGAGGGGTGAAAAGGGGTGAAAAATGTGTTGAATGCCTTTAATGAAGATACTTATATATCAGAAACTGCAGATATTACAGACCTGAAAATTGGTGTTTGGGATCTCCTTTAAAAATAAACACGAATATTTTGTTTTTGGAAAATCCAATTAATGGGGGGGGGGTGAAAGGGGGTGAATATTTAAAATAAGTGTATCTATATCTCAAAACTTTTAAAGTTTTTAGATGTAAAAGTTGGTATTTAGAATCTCCTTTATTAATAAAGAAACACGTACTTTTTAATTTCGGAAAATCCCAAAAGGAATGGTGGAAAAGGGTGAAAAAGGGGTTGAATGCCTTTAATGAGGATACATATATCTCAAAAACTGAAGTTATTACAGAACTGAATATTTGTATATGGGATCTCCTTTAAAAATAAAGGAACAGTTTTTCTTTTTTTGGAAAATCCACTTAATGGCGGTTAAACAGGAGTGACAAATTGGGGTGAATATTTTGAAAGACTATATCTACAGAATATCTGAGAAACGTAAAATGTTACAGACGTAAAAAGTGGGTATTTGGAATCTCCTGTAAATGTAAAGAAACATAGGTGATTTGTTTTTGGAAACTCCATTAAGGGGAACTAAAAAGGGGTGAAATTTTAAAATGAGAATTTCTACAGTATATCTCAAAAACTGAACAAATTACAGAAGTAAAAAGTGGTATTTTTTATCTGTATTAAAATCAAGAAAGGTGTATTTTTAGTTTTCCGAAATACCACTTGGGTGGAAGAGTGGGGGGTAAAAGTGACTGAAAATGGTATTAAATTATTTTAATTAGGCTACTGATCTCAAAAATGAAGATGTTACAGAGGTGAAATTTGATATTTGGAATCTGCTTTAAAAGTAAAGAAACACGTATTCTCGGAAAATCCAATGAAGTGTGGGTGGAGGTGAAAGAATTGAAAAATTAATTGACTTAATTATATGAGAATACTTACATCTAATAAAAAATGAAGCTGATACAGGCGTGAAAATGGGTATTTGGATCTCCTTTAAAAACAAAGAAAAACGCTTTTTTGGGCGGGGGAAATCATCTTGGGAGGCGTGAGAGAAAAGGAGTTGAATTTCTTTCATGAGTGCACATAAAACAAAAACTGAAGAAGTTAGAGTCGAGATAATTGGTATTTAGAAGATCCTTTACTATTAAATAATCCAGTATTTTTTGCCGGAAAATTAAGGTGGGGGAGGAGTGTGAAAGGAAGTGAAACAAAAGTGAATTGTTTTTATGAGGATACTTATATCTCAAAACTGAAGGTAATAGCCGTGAACATTGGTGTTTTGAATCTCCTTTAAACATAATTAAACACTCCTTCTTTTAATTATTTGTTGGGGGGAGGGAGTAAATAAACTTAACGGCGGTGGGGTGTAAAAGGAGGTGAGACCAATTGATTTTACTGTTCATAATGTACTTATAAGGAGCCTCCGTTGCTCAGGCGGCAGCGCGCCGGCCTCTCACAGCTGGGTTCCGTGGTTCAAATCCCGGTCACTCCATGTGACATTCGTGCTTGACAAAACGCAGGCGGGACAGGTTTTTCTCCGTTTACTGCGGTTTTCCCGGTCATCATTCATTCCAGCAACACTGTCCAATATTTCATTTCATTTGTCATTCATCGATCATTGCCCCAGAGGAGTGCTTCGGCAGCCGGCACAGTTCCTATTGTCGCCGCTAGATGGGGCTTTATTCATTCCATTCCTGACCCTGTCGAATGACAAGAAACAGGCTGTAGATTTTCGATGTACTTATTCTGATCATAAACCAATCATTTTTAATCTTTCCTTTGTTCGTTTTCAACAGCCAGCTTTTCCTTCGGAAAACGTTCTTAGATTACAGTAGATTCTCCTGGCATATAAATAAAAATTTAAACACATTTGAAATAAACGATAGGAATGAGATTGACCGTCCAATTTTTCACCTCTATAATAAGGTCAATAATGCACGGAAGTACAGTATGCCATTTGTATCGCCAGTAATCCCGCACACTTGCCTACGCGCGACAATGGTGCTGGTCACATTGTCAACAATGACAATGGCAGCAGATGTAATTTAGATAGATAGATAGATAAAGCCTTTATTTTCTGTGGCAAAGTTAGGGCTCTTGGCCCTTTCTTACACTTAACCACACACATATTATTATTATTATTATTCCATACAATGACATTAACTTAAAACACTAAGAACTACAAATAACACGAATTTTTAAGACAAAAATATGAATATATACATGCAAAGAAGAATGAAAGAAAAAGTAACTGCCTACATAATACAGGTTTCAGGAAAAAGAAAAAAAAATCAATACACAACAAAAGAAATAAGAATGTAAAAATACTAATAAGCTTAATAAAAATACTAAATGAAAATTTAACTAATTGTATCCTTGCAAGACTAGATCTAAGTTAAATACTGTACTTACTACTAGCTATTTATAGACTACTTCTACTTCGTAAATACAATGTGGATGTTTTTAATTTAATTTAAATTATTATATTAAACCAATTTTATTGTGCAATAATCTCATATCATTTTCACACACAATCACTCGTTCCACTCATACAGGTACTGTACCTTGCTGGAAGCACTTAACGAGGAACTGCTGGTAGGAGGTTTTAAATATACTTTTTGATGCAGCATCCTTGATGTCTTTGGGAAGAGCATTCCACCATCCCGAAGCGGTGATAGTAAATGATCGATGGTATGTGGTTGTTCGGTGGACAGGTATTTCTAGGAGGGACACTGAGCGAGTATCATGGAGATGTAAAGAACCAAGGTGACGAAAATTGCTGGAGAGATAAGCAGGGATGTCTTCCGAAAGTACCTGGTACATAAGAGTATTTGCATGTAGTTTACGCCTGTCGTCTAGTCGTAACCAAGATAATTGTTTATAGTAGGGAGAAACTCGAGCGTCATACCGTAAATCCATAGCATATCTAAGACAAGCATTTTGAGTGCGTTGTAGTTTCAAGCTTAATTCTTTTGTTATATCCGTAAGAATTACATCACAGTAGTCAAAAATGGGAAATAATAATGACCGAACAAGTTGAATTTTTAGTGATCGAGGGAATACATTTCTGAAACGTTTTAAGGGGTGCAAGCCACAATAAACCTTTTTGCAGATATTCTTAACTTGCGCTGACCAGTTTAGAGTTTCCGTTATAATAACACCAAGGTTAGAAACTGATTCACAATAAGGTATAACAGTACTATTTAAAGTTACGGGAGGAATGCAATTTTGTTTTAAAATGTGAAGATTCTTTGATGTACCGATGATAATGGCTTGCGTTTTATGGGGATTTAATTTAAGGTTGTTTTTAATTGCATAGCTATCTATTTGCTCAAGGTCAGCGTTTACATTACATATTGCTTGTTGTATATTATTAGTCCTAGTATGGTAATAAATTTGCAGATCATCAGCATAAAGATGGTACTTGCAGTGCTTAATTGATCTGGTGATATCATCTATATATATATAAAATAGCTTGTCCTGACTGACTGACTGATTCATCATCGCCGAGCCAAAACTACTGGACATAAAGAAATGAAATTTTGGGGTTACATTCATATTAATATGTAAGTGCTCGCTAAGAGAGGATTTTTGGATATTCCGTGGCTAAGGGGGTGAAAAAGGGGGTTAATTTTTAAAATGAGAATATCTGTATCTCAAAAACTTAAAGGTTTAGAGTAATAAAAATTGGCATTTAGAATCTTCTTTAAAAATAAGGAAACACGTATTTTTTTGTTTTCAGAAAATCCTAATAGGAGGGGTGAAAACGGTGAAAAAGGGGTTGAATGCCTTTAATCAGGATACCGGTAATTATATCTCAGAAACTAAAGATATTACAGACCTGAAAATTGGTACACTTGATCTCTTTTGAAAATAAAGAAACACGTATTTTTTTGTTTCAGGAAAATCCAATTAATGGGAGGGGAAAAGGGGGGGGGTGAATTATTGAAATGAGTGTATCAATATCTCAAACCTTTTAAAGTTTACAGATGTAAAAATTGGTATTTAGAATTTGCATTATAAATAAAGAAACACGTATTTTTTTTGTTTTCGGAAAATCCCAATAGGAGGGGTGAAAAGGGGTGAAAAATGGGTTGAATGCCTTTAATGACGATACTTATATCTCAGAAACTGAAAATATGACAGACCTGAAAATTGGTGTTTGGGATATCCTTTAAAAATAAAGAAACACGTATTCTTTTGTTTTTGGAAAATCCAATTAATGGGGGGTGTGAAAAGGGGGTGAATTTTGAAAATGAGTGTATCTATATCTCAAAACTTTTGAAGTTTATAGATGTAAAAATTAGTATTTAGAATCTCCTTTAAAAATAAAGAAACACGTCATTTTTTGTTTTCGGAAAATCCCAATAGGAAGGGTGGAAAAGGGTGAAAATGGGTTGAATGCCTTTAATGAGGTTACTTATATTTCAGAAAATGATATTACAGACCTAAAAATTGGTATTTGGGATCCACTTTAAAAATAAGGAAACAGGTATTTTTTCGTTTTTGGAAAATCCAAATAATGGGGGGGGGGGTGAATTCTTAAAATGAGTGTGTCTACATCTTAAAACTTTAAAAGTTTACAGATGTATAAATTGGTATTTAGAATGTCCTTTAAAAATAAATAAACATGTATTTTTTTGTTTTCGGAAAATCCTAATAGGAGGGGTGAAAAGGGGTTGAATGCCTTTAATGAAGATACTTATATCTCAGAAACTGAAGATATTACAGTCCTGAAAAAAGGTATTTGGGATCTCCTTTAAATATAAAGAAACATGTACTTTTTGTTTTTGGAAAATCCAAATAGTGGAGGGTTGAAAGGGGGTGAATTTTTAAAATGAGTGTATCTGTATCTCAAAACTTTCAAAGTTTACAGATGTAAAAATTAGTACTTATAATCTACTTTCAAAATAAAGGAACACGTATTTCTTTGTTTTCCGAAAATCCAAATAGGAGGGGTGAAAAGGGGTGAAAAATAGTTTAATACCTTTAATAAGGATAATTTCACAGAAACTGAAGATGTTACAGACCTGAAAATCGGTATTTGGGATCTCCTTTATAAATAAAGAAACGTGTATTTTTTGTTTTTAGAAAATCCAAATAGTGGGAGGGGGGGGGGGTGAAAGGAACGAGTATTTTAAAAATGAGTGTATCTATATCTCAAAACCTCAAAAGTTTGCACATGTAAAAATTGATATTTAGCATCTCCTTTAAAAATAAAAGAACACGTATTTTTTTTTTCGGAAATCCCAATAGGAGGGGTGAAAAGTGTGAATAAGGGGTTGAATGTCTTTAATGAGGATACTTATATCTCAGAAACTGAAGATATTACAGGCCAGACAGTTAGTATATGGAATCTCCTTTAAAAATACAGAAACATTTATTTGTTTTGTTTTTGGAAAATCTAATTAATGGGGGTTAAACAGGAGTGACAAATTGGGGTGAATTTTTAGAAAGACTATATCTACAGTATATCTCAGAAATGTAAAATGTTGCAGACGTAAAAATTGTTATTTGGAATCTCCTGTTAAACTAAAGAATCAGGTATTCTCGGAAAATCCAATGAAGGTTGGGGGGGGGGGGTGAAAAATTGAAATATTTATTGAATTAATTGTATGAGGATACTTACATCTAATAAAAACTAAAGTTGTTACAGACGTGAAAATTGGTATTTATATCTTCCTTAAAAATAAAACGACGAGTTTGGGGGGGGGGGGCGGGGGGAAAATCATTTTTGGGGGCGAGTGTGAAAAGGAGTTGAATTCGTTTCATGAGGACACCTATATCAAAAACTGAAGATAATCGGTATTTAGAAGATCCTTTACTATTAAAGAAACAAGTATTTTTTGCCGGAAAATTCACTTAAGGGGGGCGGGGAGTGTGAAAGTAAGTGAAAAAAGTGAATTATTTTTATGGGAATACTTATATCTCAAAACTGAAGGTAACACACGTGAACATTGGTATTTGTAATCTCCTTTAAACATAAAGGAACACGTTTTCTTTTCTTTTTTTTTGGGTGGGGGGAGGTAAATCAACTTAAGCGCGGTGGGGTGAAAACGGAGGTGAGACCAATTGATTTTACTGTTCCTAATGTACTTATAAGGAGCCTCCGTGGCTCAGGCGGCAGCGCGCTGGCTTCTCACCGCTGGGTTTCGTGGTTCAAATCCCGGTCACTCCATGTGAGATTTGTGCTGGACAAAGCGGAGGCGGGACAGGTTTTTCTCCGGGTACTCCGGTTTTCCCCGTCATCATTCATTCCAGCAACACTCTCCAATATCATTTCATTTCATTTGTCATTCATTTAATCATTGCCCCAGTGGAGTGCGACAGGCTTCGGCAGGGCTTATTCATTCCATTCCTGACCCGGTTGAATGACTGGAAACAGGCTGTGGATTTTCAATGTACTTATTCTGATCATAAACCGATCATTTTTAATATCTCCTGGGTTCGTTTTCAAGAGCCATCTTTTCCTTTGGAGAACCTTCTTAGATTACAGTGGATTCTTCTGGCATATAAACAAAAATTTAAACACATTTGAAATAAACGATAGATATATGATTGACCGTGCAATTGTTCACCTCTGTAATAAGGTCAATAATGCACGGAAGTATGTCATTCGTATCGCCAGAAGTCCTGCGCACTTGCCTAGGGGCGACAATGGTGCTGGTCATACTGCCATCAATGACAACGGCAGCAGATGTAATTTACCGCCAAGTAGAGGTTCAGTACCGCCAAGGCATCCAAGACGACACCACGCCGGATCTCCTCAAGGATTTGATCCACATTAAAAATGCTTATAGGAAAAGATGGCAAAGATTTAGGGACCCAACTGACAGGGTGGAATACCTGGACCTATCCCGGGAAGTACGAAATCGATTGCTGGAGAAAAGATTGAAAAATGGGAGGAACGTTGCCGCAATCTCTCAGCAAACGAGTCAGATCGCAAATTTTGGCGGAATCTCTCAGAAAACGAGTCAGATCGCGAATATCGGTGGGTTATATATAAAACGATAAGCATTCAATTATAAATTTCAGTATAATACCGTAGCGAAGCACGGGTATCTTGCTAGTTTATATATAAAGTGAATAGGAGAGGGCCTAGGACTGACCCTTGTGGAACACCAATATTTTTTGTTCGCCACGTTGATTTATTATTATTTGCAACCACACACTGCCGGCGGTTTGTGAGGTAAGAATAGAAAAATTCCAGCACTTTCTGGCTAAAGTTTAAGGACTGTAATTTGGAAAGAAGCAACCTAGGATCGACAGTATCAAATGCGCTACTGAAATCTAAAAGAGTAAGTATTGTCACTTGTTTGTTGTCCATTGCATATCTAATGTCATCTGTCACTTTCAGCAGAGCTGTCATGGTACTATGTTTTTTCTTAAAGCCTGATTGGTAAGAGTCGAGTAAAGCATATTTATGTAAGTACGTAAGGATTTGCTCATGTACCAGGCGTTCCAGCACTTTGGACAGGGGTGGTAGGATAGAAACTGGTCGGTAATCTGAAGGAATACTGGGTCCATCCTTTTTTGGGATTGGGATGACGAGGGCATCCTTCCACGCCGTAGGGAAAATTCCTTGGGTTAAACAGTAGTTAATAATGTGTGTTACGATCGGCAGGATGGCACCAATGATATATTTGTAGAAAGACAGAGGTATGCCATCGTGTCCAGCAGCATCTGATCTGAGAGAATACATAACTCGTTTTACGTCATTTATACCAACCTCTTTAAACACAAATGTATCTTGAATTGGCATAAAATGAATATTATTATTATTATTACTGTTATAAAAATTATTATTATTATTATTATTATTATTATTATTATTATTATTATTATTATTATTATTATTATTATTATTATTATTATTATTATTATTATTATTTGCTCTTACAGTGGATTCGGCCGACGTGAAGTGTAAATTTAAGTCATCAAGGGATACATTCGGCGCCTGCTTTGATAACGTTCGACCTATACCCATCGTTCGTAATTGTTTCCATATTTCTGTCGAGTTCTTGCATTTCGATACTTGACAGATGTGTTTATATTTACTGTTTCTGATTAACTCTTTAACCCTGTTGCGGAGAACGCGGTAATTTTCAAAGTCATTAGCATTACCCGTTCGTTTAAACCTTCTGTACCATGAGTCACGCGTTGCCATTTCTGATTTAATCTCACTAGTCAGCCACGGAGAAGGTGGTCGAGTCACCCGGATCTCTTTCTTGGGAGCAAATCTGTCATACAGTTCTAACACCAGATCAGATAGTTTATTTATTTTTACGTCAATATCATCCATGTGTAAAATATCGTTCCACGGCAGATAATATGCTTCGTGTCGTATTCTTTCCTTGTCCAGATTTTTTATATCCCTGCGTGTTATATATTTAGTTTCATATTTTGGCATCTTTAATGAATAGCAGACATATATTAGATCATGGGTAGAAATACCTGGCACTGCAAGCTGTCCGTGATTTAAAACTTTCTGAGTATTGTTAGTTATGATCAAGTCAATCAAAGTATGAGTCGTCCGGTTTACTGTATGTAGATGGTTAGTAGCATTTAGATGTAGGATGTTCAAGTCTAAGCTAAAGAACATATTTTGTAAATGTAATGAGTCGTTTGTCGCAGTCAGCAGATTTGTATTAAAATCTCCAAGTATAATTATATTTTCGTACAGTGGAATTAACTTTGCTAAGCAAATTTCAAGGTCGGATATATGTCTTACGTCTGGGGGTTTGTAAACTACTCCGATCAGTACTTTTTGATTGTTAGCCAAAACTTCTATAAACATAAACTCAGGTCGATTGGGAATCGTCTGGTCTGAAGTAGCCACTATTTTACTTTTGAGATCATTACGACAGTATATAGCACACCCTCCCCCTATACGTTTTCTTCGGTCTAGACGATGTAAAGTCATGTTATTTAATTCAACCAGGCCTGAGTTAAGTGAGGGTTGTAACCAAGTCTCAGTTACACATATGCAGTGCAAGGTATTACTATCATGAAAGAGGGATTGTATTTCGTCAATGTGGGCCATTAACGATTGCGCGTTAATATGACAACACTGTAGAGCTCGCCGATATCTTGAAAGACTTTCCCTGAGAATGTTTCCCGCTGACGCTGCTGAAGGGTAGGGTGAGGGGGGCGACTGGGAAAGGGGTGGGAGCGGGTCACTGACATCAAGGTTACTACAATCGGTAGAAATAGCACTTGTATTGTGACTAGCCATTACTAGAAAAGACTTCTGCTTACTCACCTTGTTTTCACCACAAGTACTTCCAGGGGCACAATCACATTCACTCACACACATACACGCACATTTACTTAAAACTACAACATTATCCATTAATGCCATCTCAGTAATGAGTCCGTATCAATGCTCACTCGTGTTTTACATTAAACTAACAAGTTGTACCATTGTTGTAATTAACATCTTTCGCCCATTGTCACATAGCACAACAATGCGACCGTCCTGGCTCCAGACACGATTTAGGCCAAAGTGATCTCGTGCACGATTTAAAATGTTTTTCCTGGTACCCGTGAGCGATTCCGTCAGGAGAAGGTGCGTGCCTTTTAGCCGACGTTTAGCCCTCCAAATGCGGTCACGATCCTGGTACCGCAGGAACTTAATAATCAGTGGGCGTTTACCCGTGGCAACCACATCAGCCGTTGTTCGCTTCGGAACACCTAGGCGATGGCAACGGTCAATGTCTGACATATTAAGCTCGATATCCAGTTTTTCTTTAATAGTTGATAATACTTTAGCGTACACGTTTTCACCTGGTGCTTCCGGGACGCCATGCAAAATTAGACAGTTTCGGCGGCTGTATTGTTCCGCTCCGTCCATCCGTTCTCTTTGCTCGTCCAGCTTTTCTTCTATTTTTAAAATATTGTTTTTTATGTCTTTCAGTTCACCAGACACTTTCTCTTGAAACGCACAGAACTCCTCCTCCAGCCGCTGTAGTTTCTCCTCCCGGTTGGCGCTGCTGGTCGCCTCCTTGAGTTGGGCGCGAAAATGCTGCATCGCATCTTCAATTGCCGATACCTTTTGAACTACATCCCGTAGCGTCATGATTTTTGTCAGTATTGGACGGTGATTATTAAAACTATGGAGATTAGGTCGCGAACGGCACTTAGTTGCTGTTTCTCTTGCAGATTTACGAGTTAGCCTTGACACACACTTTACACTATGACTGAGCTCTCCGCCATCTTGGAATCATTTACCGCCAAGTAGCGGCCTTGCATCTTGCTGTGGGGTCCAGAACATGTAATAATAATAATAATAATAATAATAATAATAATAATAATAATAATAATAATAATAATAATAATAATAATACTAATAATAATAATAATAATAATAATAATAATAATAATGTTCTGGACCGTCATCAAATGTGCGGACCGCGCTGGAAACGGGTCCTGGACGGGTAATGACTAAGAATGCAGTCCGGCCGGCGGGTTCAGTACTGCCAAGGCACGCAAGAAGATACCACGCCGAATCTCCTGAAGGATTTGATCCATATTAAAAATGCTGATAGGAAAAGATGGCAAAGATTTAGGGACTCAATTGACCGGGTGGAATACCAGGACCTACCCGGGAAGTACGAAATCGATTGCCGGAAAGCAAGATTGAAAAATGGGAGGAAACTTGCCCTAATCTATTAGAAAATGAGTCAGATCGCGAATTTTGGCGGATTCTCGCAGAAAACGAGTCGGATCGCGAATTTCGGCGGATATTATATATAAAACAATAAGCATTCAATTATAAATTTCAGTATAATACCGTAGCGAAGCACGGGTATCTTGCTAGTCTGATATATATCTTAGTGTCCCGCTGAGGTTCCTGTGTAACGCATAGTACTTTTGTCAGATCATTCCTTGGATTTCTGTCAAAATGAACCTCTAATGGAGTGATTTTCGTACTATCGTGCTGTACCATATTAATCCATTTCTCAATCAACGCTAAAAACCCACCCACGCAGTGTGCTTCTCATGAACTAAAGATCTAAACATCCTACCTAATTCCTTCATCGTGCGTTCACACATATTCCCTTGCGGATTCCTAATTGAGGAAAAGACATGTGTGATACCCAACTCTGTCATCAAAACCTTCCACTTCTTCGAGGTAAATTGAGATCTGCTATCCGATAATAACCTCCTAGGCATACCTAATTCCTGAATATACTTGTCACTAATAATCTTACTACAACTAAGACCTGTCGCTTTTGGACACACTGACTACTCGAAACTTCAATAATACCATCCTCTAATATGGCTTCTATTTGATTGTCTACTTCGTTGGCATATTTATATGGTATCGGATATCTCGGTCCAACGAATATACTTTGATCCAGCACTGAAAATGAGTGTTCATACACATGTGTTTTACCAGGTTTCAATGAAAATACTTCCTTGTGTTTTCTCAACACATACAACAATTGGTCCCTCAGAACTTCTTCCAAATTGCTACTGTCTACCGCTTCTCTCAAAGCATCATCTTGGTTCTCCTTTAACCACACTTCACATAACTTAAAATTTGCTCTTACTTCTTCATCTTTTGAAACCTCATTGACACACCATATGTTACAAACCTCCATTTTCGTCTGAACTTCGGCATCCCACCTGACTTTAATATCCTCATTATCTCACCTTAAATATACCAACGCCTCATTGTAATCTAACCGAGCTGAGTATAAACTTAGCCATTCAGATCCCAAGAAAACATCAAATATGATGTTCGGAATAACAAGACATACCTGAATTTTCGACTTCCCGTTAATACAAATAGGTATGGCAACTTGTTTACATATTTGATTGGATCGTTTACCTACAGCAGTGACGATATATGTGGATTTCACAGGCATTTCTTCAATCTCAATATTCTCCTTTTTTCTGTCCTTATACCATTTCGAACTTACACATGACCTTTGACTGCCCGAATCTAATAAAGCGTAATAATGCGCCCTCCATACTTCGATCGTAACAACGGGGTTATCACTTTTACTAGCAACTTCGATTTGATCCATTTCCACCTCCCCTAATAACTCACCTCTGATATCGAGATCATAATTCTTGTGCGTCATTACACAATTTCTCGCAGCATGTACTGAAGACTCATGATCTGATCTCTCATTACCGTCTAATATCAGTTTAAATTACTCTGTCTCCTTGTATCCTGATTTCGGCTAGTACCCTCCTCAACATTACGTTCCCTCTGAACATTCCAATTTTGCTGGTGTGACTGATTACCTATATTTTGTTGTCTCGCTTGAAATTGACCACGGTGATTGTGTTCTTGTCTTCTGGGTGGTGTTTGATGGTTTGTGTACTCTCGTGTACTACTACTATTTCCTAACGCATCAAAACTTGCTAGCAATCTTTCCATTCCTTGAAAAGTATCTATCTGTTGCATACAGCTAGCTTCGCGGATTTTGTTGGGAAAATGCCTGAATAATAATTTCACAATATCTCTCTCCGCGGACATCCCATCTACGTTTTTACAAATCATAACGTGAGCCAGAAAATATTCCGTCATAGAAACCCCTTCGTGTGGTCTAAATTTCTCAAAGACAATTCGCTCTCTTTCCCTGCCTTGTATAACTTCACTCCAGAATTTCTCCGTGAAATATTTCTGGAATTCCACTATACTGGTCATGTTGCTCTTATACACTGCAAACCATCATTTTGTTTCCCCCAATAAAAGCATTGCCAATTATTTCTAACGCTTCTTCCCATTCAATGACTCCTTCTATTCGTTTTTCAAACCGGTTCTTCACAGTGTTTAAAAAATTTAAAGGGTTTGACTGCCTCCCATTAAATTTAGGTAGCTCTGTTTCACATATGAAATTTGTACCATGGCACTGACTTTCTATATTACCCTGCTTTTCTCTGATTTCTCTGCGTATTTGTGCCTCCGGCCTATCAATACGTTCATTTATTCTTTTCACTTTTGTTTCTACGTCAATTGCAATGTTTTCCTGTCTTTCCTTGGTGACTTTAATTTCAACCTCATATTCCTCTGCTTTCTTGAACTTTTCATTATATATTTTATCATTAATCTCTACCTTACCGCACAGATCACCGTATTGTTGTTGTACTTGTTCTCTAACTTTGCTAACTTCTCCTACTTGTTCTTGAATTTTACGATTAATTCCTGTGATCTGCTGGTCTACTTCACCCCTAACTTTACAATTTTCTATCTCTACCAACTCCATGACTTCGCTTCTATGTTCGGTTAACTTTCTTTCCACCACTTTCTCATGTTGGCTACGTCTCATCTCCTGTTCCGCTAACTGATTCTCAAAAGTTTCTGTTGCTCTAGTGCTTCATCTAATCTACGATTTAAAGCATCCATCTTGGTGTTAACTTCTCTGCTGATTTCGGTTTCCGTCTGTTCTATCTCCTTTCTATTTTCTTTAGTCTCTGTCTGCGTTTTCTCTACTTCCTTCCTAATTTCATCTGTTTCCTTCCTAATTTCATACGTCTAATTCCTGATTTCATCTGTTTCCTTCCAAATTTCATACGTCTCCTTCCTAATTTCATTCGTTTCCTTTCTAATTTCATTCGTTTCCTTCTTAATTTCATCTATCCCTTTCGTTTGCTCTAATATCCCTTGCATCATCACAAACAGTTGTTGAATATTCCTTTCACTAATCGTATTACGTTCTTTCTCGCCCTCCATCCTAGCTACATCAGATTCTGTGCTATTTTCCATGCTCCCACGACTCTCCACCGTTTTATCTACTTCAATGCTTTCATCTACAACATTCCTAGAATTCAGCGCCTCGCTTCCCTTTACTAAGTTTCAGCAACGTAATTTCATATCCTTTTCACCTTGTGCAGCCATGATTCCCCCAAAATCACACATATAAACTATATGGACACTCACATAACCCCCACAAGCACAGACTCTACTTTTACTGCTTTCTTTACACGAATAATTAATGGTTTTCGTTGGTGCAACAAATGTGACTGTTCGCTCACCTAATCTTCACACTTGAGGAGACGAAAGTTAATAGCTGGAGACACATGAATATAAATATAAACTATATGTGGCTTGTCCGCAAATTGCCACGCAAATAGAATATTAATTATCACTCCATGGTTTCCCATTTCTCTATGTATTGTATGGGCGCCAGCTTTACAGTTTTAAACAAAACTGTACAGCAAAATTTATATTTAACAACGTAGAGACTTTTACTTAAATCACAGTGGTAGGATTTTAAATAATTAATTAACCATTAATATCGCTTTGAGAAAGAAAATTAACGCAATATCTGGTCAAATGAATTTATTTAATGATATGAGTCGGAAAAGTACCTTTTAGCTTGGACGAAATTAAGAATTTAACGTTACTGTAATTTACAATTGCTTGCATTGTCTAATTGTGGCTCACCAATTGTATCTTCCGTTGAGGTCATCTTTATTCCGTGGTTACTGGTTCCCCTTTTCTTGTTGCAGACTGGCTCCATGGACATCCTTCCTTCCTTCTGCGATGTGGTTTGGGCTACCTGGACTAGCACTCCCTAATTGCCTAGTCTTTAAATTAGACATTGGTCCTATGCTTGTGAAAATTTATCACCGTTGATCGTATGAGGAGAAAATTCAGTGTTGTGAATTTTTCCGTGTTATCAGAATTCTTAATCCAACTTAGCTATTCTACTGATACAATACAGACTTGTACCAAGTTCCGTGGACTTGAACTAACGTAGTTCTTCGTCCAGAATAATTATAGAATATATCACAAGCCGTATGCTTGTTTCGTCTCGCCCTGACCCGACAACATCACAACAGCTACGTACTGTGTCTTGAAGCGACAACACACTGTCCCAAATTAATCAAGTAGTGGTGTCTCGAGGATTGTTCCGCGCCGGATAATATACAGGAGCTCTCCCAACTCTTGGTAACAGCTCCATACCCAGTCTCTATATAACGAAGCATCTGATTCGTTGATCTCATATCATATCTTCCCTCTCTTCATTCTTCAGAAGTAACCAGTAGGCGTGGCGATGATGCAGTCTCCTAGCTTGCTAGCCTTGCACGCGGGTCGCTGTATAGTACAGTACTCATGTGCTAAACCCAAGTTAGTCATCCGAAATTTCCAACGTATACACAGGTATGAGATGAAATGACACAAACTCTGTCTCAACATATTGACCATATTTACAGTATATGTATAAGATAGGAATTTATCTTATAATTTGAATAATAAACGATGTTTTAATATATACAATTTGATTCCAAAAGCCTTATTTACAATTGAATGAAGTTAAATTAATATGTCTTTATGAATAATAGCCGATGACGGATAATCTTGATATCGAGTGATATCACTTAATTGGACTGTACAATACATTAGTATGGCTGGAGAAGCCTGGACGATTACAAAAGGAAGCAATAGAAATTTACATCGCAAAAAATGTTAATGTAACTAACCTAAATGACCGTACACACTTAAAAAATACCCCCCTCTTCGCTCTACACACATAACATCTGGACAACACGTACTCGTTAAATTAGCTTTTATCATAGGCCTAATGATAACTTTTAATAGTTAGTTTCTATTTCAATTTTTAACCTTATTCACCTAAAATCATTAATCTGCATTCATCCATATTACATAAAAGGTACATTTTAACTTGAAGTAGGTCAAGAACCTTCTCTCCCCTCTCCAGTGTTGTTAGAATGTTCCACAGCGCTCCACATGCTCCGCGCTAATTCCCCCTCCCCTCTCCACGATACAGTATACTCGATTTTATCATACAATAGGAGTGATCCACAACGCTCCACATGGGCCTTCCCATACTTACTCTCCCCTTTACGCGAGCAGTGTGCTTTACTCAAAACTTTCCATGACAGCAGTCCTGAAATAGTGTTTGGTGACAACGACCTTAGCATCGGCATTCTGGATAAGTACGTAAGTTTTTCATTATATTAATGCTTGTAAATTTATTTGTGTCATTTCAACTTCATGTCATCACTAAACTCTCTATCATTGACAAGTTTACGCAACGTAAACAATACTGTACATATATAAGCATGTTTTAAGCATGTTTTAAGTGGTTTGATAAGAATCTGAGTATGTTCTTGTAGAACGGAACATGCCATTCTTTATATAATAGTATGCATTTTTACAGGTATGTTTATAGTGTTATAATTTATATTGTAATTGCTCTGTGTTTGATGGACTGGAAAGTTTTTTGTTACATTTAACTATGTAGACCCTGAAAAGTATGGCTTCATTCTTAACAAATCATTATAACTTGAGATTTCACGATGTTCATCCTGAATCCGTTTGGTCTAGTCCACATTCCGACACGCGCAAGGTCATGATTAATTTTACATATAGCTTCGTGAGTACCGTTATTTTCGTGTGAGCATAAGCCTGCAAATCATCTGCATATAGGCGATATTTGCAATTTACAATATTCGATGAAATTTCGTTAATATAACGGGAAAAGAGAAGAGTGCAATTTATACAGCCCGGACGCGTCCTGTTTAAACCTGCTTCCATGAGGATGTTCTTTCTGCGATGAAAACACACGGACTACGATTTGACAGGAGAGATTTTATCCACGTTATTACTTTGGATGAAAAGTTCAACTATTCTAATTTTGCCAGACGCCACGCAGTCGAAAGCTTTTGTCAGGTCTAACAGTAATAAAATTGTTAGATATCCATTATCCATAGCACATTCAGTATCATTAATTGTTTTCACCAGAGTTGTTGTAGTACTGTGGTTAGGGAGAAATCCTGTATGATATTTATTGAATAACATGTTTTCATCTATTTACGTCATAATCTGTTTCCAATGGTAGTTATTTATTATATTATTCATTCAGGGCAATGGTGCATGTTAATTTGACCATGTTATGCATCACTAGGCTAAGCGCCAAAACGCCATCCTGAGATAATTGAGCTCAAAGTTTCCAGTCGATTAAAAATCCATTTATTGCTAAATGTTCCCAATTTTTTGCAATAAGTAAGAATTATAATTTTTGAACTCTTTTGTAAAACCTCAACCTAGTTACTTATCAAACAACGCTAAAAATAAATAAAATGTTGGTTAGTCTATTTACGTTTGTTGTTTGATCGTGCATTTTTGTTTTGCATCAACAGGCTAAGTGACTTTTAAGTCCTTTGGTTGCGTTATGCATAACTAAACAGTGCATTTGGACTAGTCTGTGATAAAGCATAAGTAAACTACACGACGTTTCTGAAATTTACAGTTCAATAAATAAATAATCATTTCACTATATTGGACACATAATGGTAAATGAAGTTGTAAATTACATTACCTAGGATACAAATCATTTGTGAAATCTACAATTTAACGTTATGGAATTATGAAATAAGTCGGTTATTTTTGCTTTCAAGACTTTTGTAGAAATTCCTTTCCTTACCGGTAGAGTGAGGGAATAGCAATAACACGCACAATTTTGCAATAAAAAGTAATTTATTCTTTACTAATTGGCACAAAACATAGTAATGTAATGTAAAACAACTGAATAAAAATGGAAATAATAAAGCTTACAAGACAACAACAAATCCAAAATGAACCCGGACATTATGTATTTTACACTTTAAAGATTTTTATTACCTGGCTTGAATCACAATACTGTACAAAATGAATTATAGCGAAAGATACTTGATTAATCTTATAAACATAAACAAAAGCCCTAAAATTAAAAGGTGCCATTGGAAGTCTTTTTCACTAATTAGCATGAAACACAATACTGCTCAGTAACTAAGCAAAATTTAAGAAAGAAACATAAATGAAATCAAAATCTGTCATTATTCACTTTCTATTTCAAAGTCAAGTTGTCCATTGAACCCATCAATATCGTCTTCCACACTATTATCGGTGAAAAAAGACCGATACATTGGTCTGGCATCTTCTGGAATCAGCGGCAGAAGAGACTTCAAGTCTTGAAGTTTAGGTTTTGAAATTGGTTTCCCTCCTGGCCACAGTTGAATTAAGTGTTCACGCAAATGAACTGGTTGCGCAGAAGTTCCTCTTTCCTTTCTTTTCTTTGAATACTTAATTCAACTCCAGTGTCCTGGTCAAAGTCACTCTTCATGAAAATGCTTAGAGGTTTGTCTTTTCTGACTTTATGTTCTCTCGTTTTCAGCCAGTTTATTTTGGGATTTTCCATGTCAACTTTACGGTTTGTTATCTGTTTTTCCAGCATTTGTGTTCCAAAGAATTCTTTCTGTTCCATTCTGTGAACAGCCAAAGCATTCTTTCTACGACGTACTTTCATCACATTCATATAGTCATTCACAGTGTACAACTGTTGTTGTAGCTTCAACGCGCACTCTATGTCTCCAAAATTGCTGTCGTTGGGCAAAAAACTGTGTCCTGGGAGAACATAGCGCAAAGTAATCTTTTCTAGCGTGGGGTGAGTTTCCAAAATCGTTCGTTTTCTTACCTGTAAAACCTCATAGTTATTAGAAATCCTTATTGCATTTGTAACAATGCGTTCGGTTCTTGCTCTGATAGCCTCCATTACTGGTACCATAATGTAGGAAATACGACAGCACAATCGTTTACCATGTAAACATGCACAGTAACAACATACTAGGTTAGTAAACACTACACAGCTGATGTTGTCTGGTCTGTTGTGAACCAGTGCAGCCACCTGTTTCGTTTAGCATCACTAGACCACAGACCGGTAAAAGGCGCTTGGTCTACTGTTGCATAACTAAACATTGGCTTATCGCTTTTGGTTTCGTGATGCAAAACACAAAATCAAACATAGGTAAATTTGCACTTAGATTTTTCACATATTTTAAGGCAACTGTTACTAGGACATGTACGGTGATTTTTGTCCATTTAAGTTACGTTGTTTCTCAACAGAATGCGCAAAAATACTGATTTTTACAAAATGGCGCTTGGTCTAGTGATGCATAACATGGTCCAATTGATGTGCTGGTCGTCTGAAAGCTCAAGCTGCTTAGAACCGGTTCCTCTAAAATGTAGTCGCTTGTAGCTCTTTGTTCAAGCACAAACGAAATAATTTCTTTGCACACCATTAAATAGCAATCTTCTTCAATTTAGTGTCATCAGTAGCGTCCAGCATGCGTGTTTAATTGTTAAAACAATTTTCAATTTCAAACAAAATCCGTACCAATTAACCCTTAGCTACTGGAAAAGGCTATTGAAATAGCCTACTCTTTTGTCTTCTTAATACCATTAATGTAAGTTAATTTTTAGAACATAAATTGTTTTTTATCACATAGAAAATTAGCTAGGCTTTTAAAACTTTACTTCGGTGTGTACATGGGACTGAAGATCACGGTCCCTGATCTTCTTCTTCTTTTCTTCATGGGGCCACTAAATATTAGTTCCTAATTAGCGTCGACCGATAAGAACTTTTGCTACCATATTCTTCCTTCTTTCCCACCTAGATATACCTGCTCCTTTCACAAATCTGCAGGTTGTTCTTATTGGGTCTTCTTGGATTGTTTCTCTCTCTTCACTTGGTAGTTCTAGTTTGGAGAGTCTGATTCTACCCAGAGCCTCACATTTAAAAAGTATGTGTTCAGCTGATTCCTCTACTTCATTGCATTTCCTACATAAGGCTATGTTGTCTCTTATTACCCCAATTCTGTATAGGTGTTTTTCAGATGGCAGTGTCCTGTCAACTGTCCTACTGCCCAGAGTTTCAACAGGTCTTTAGTATGCTTCTTGTTTGGTCCTTTTATCAGTTCCTTTGCGCCTGAATTTTGGAGTATTTTTCCAGTTTTCTATTTGTTCCTTTTGTACCCATTTTCATATGTAGAATCGGGCTTGTCCATAGGAAATCCCGCATACAGGTTCTGGGCCTGCAAAATGTGTTTCTGCCCCTTTTCTGGCCAGTTTATCTGCCTTTTCATTTTCTTCTATACCTGCATGCCGTGGTACCCATATTATTTTGACAAAGTTGTACTTTGAGAGCTTCAGGAGAAGTGAGTGGCAATATTAGACAAATATGGATATTATCCGGACTACCTCTAGTGACTTAGTGGCCGCTTGGCTGTCCGTAAAAATGAAAATGTTCTTGTTCCTATAGTTAATTTTCAGATTTTCTTCAAGACATGTTGTGATAGCTATCATTTCAGCTTTAAAGACTGTAGTGTGTCTGCCCAGGCTCATCTGGATTGATCTCTGAGGTCTTCCCCGTTGATCCCTTCTCCTGTGCCATCCACAGCCTTTGAGCCATCAGTCCACCATACTATATCTTCTTTTTCAGTATTCCCTTTGTTGTTATCCCAGTCTTCGTTTTTTATTATCTGGGTCCCAAACGGTTTTTCAAAGTTGTCCTTTGGTATCATATGATCAGAAGGCTTGTGTAGAACTTCCTCTGCTATTACTCTGTCAATTTTACGGTGTCCTAGATTGGGTCTTTGTGCATTCCAGCACTCTGATTGTGCCAGTCTATATTAATTCATTCTAGCCTGTCCTGTTATGAAATTGCATAGTGATGGGAGGTCTAGTAAAGTATTCAAGGCTTCTGTCGGCGTAGTTCTCATAGCCTCAGTTATGGCTATACATGCCATTCTCTGTAGGCTAGCCAATCTTCTGCTGACTTTTCCTTCGTTTACTTTCTACCACCAGATGATTGCAGCATAGGCCATCAACGGTCTAATGATCATTGTGTATATCAATATTACCATTGATAGTCTTAGGCCCCATGTCTTCCCAACGGCTCTTTTGCATGCATACAGCAAGTTATTGGGCCGGGTTATGTTCCTTTCTATATGTGGATTCCAGGCTGGATTTTTATCTAACACTATACCTAGGTGCAGTGCCTGTTCTTCCATACATATATCTTGCCCAAAGAGTTTCAGTGATCCCTTTTCCTCTAATTTTCTCCTTCTTGTAAAAGGGACCAGAGTTATCTTATTCGGGTTGACTGATAGTTGTTCTTCTGACACCAGGTCTCCACACGGTTGAGTGATTTTTGCATGAGGTCCTGGATAACACTCATCACCTTACCTCGTACCACAATCACTAGGTCATCTGCGTATCCTTGTGTTTAGAAACCCTGTTCGTTGAGCATAGCTATGATTTTGTTCGCCACGAGGGTGGCCCTAACCGTCAGCGTTTCTTCAAACAGGGTTGCTTTTATGTTCCTTCCGTCTAACATGGATTTATTCCATTTGGCAACGGTTTTACTCACATTGCTCTTTTCCAGTGCTTTGATCTAGAGTCATAGGTTGTATTGCTGAAGGCTCCTTCTATATCTAGAAATGCCGCCAGTGCAATTTCTGTGCATTCTAGGCTTTCCTATAGTTTACAAACCAACTGGTGGAGTGCTACTTCAGTGGATCTGGCAGGTTTATATGCAAACTGATTTTCATGTAACGTTGAGTTCAGTTGCATCGTTCTTCTGATATATTTATCCAGAATTTTCTCCATTGCTTCCAGCATGAAGGAGGATAAACATATTGGCCTTTATGCTTTGGCTTGGGCATAGTTTGCCCTTCCAGGTTTAGGTATGAATACTGCTTTAGCTTCAGACCATGATTTCGGCACCTACCCTAAATCTAGACTAGCTCTGAAGAGGTCCGTCAGAGCATTGACGAGTATCTCTCGTCCTTCCTGTAGGAGTATCGGAAGTATCTCATCTGGCCCCGGAGCCTTTATAGAGTGAAGCGTGTCGATTGCCCATTTTACATGTTTGTATTTTATTATTCTGTTGGCACAGTTCCAGTCTGCTCTTCGAGCTTCGGTCTCTGTTCCAACCGTTTCTTCTTCTGTCATCTCTTCAGCCTCAAGAAAGTGACACGCTATTAGTATCTCCGGCGTGTCCTTCCCCGCCTGAGTAAACGACCCATCTGGTTCCTCCAGTGTCCCCACCTGATTTATATGGGTTGCTTTTAGAACCTTCTGGAGCCGTGCTGTTCCAGTGTGTGATTCCACTTTTTCACAGAACAGTCTCCAATGTTTTCTTTTTTCTTTCCGTATATCTAGGTTATACTCAGTGTGTTTCCTAGGATATACGTCCTACATACCATTTCTAGATGATATTCTATACAACATCCTAACCTCTTTTTCATTTTGGCTAGTTTGTTGTTCTTCCACCTTACATTTTTGCTTTTTTGCTTTTCTTTGAGAGGACAGTTGTCTTGGAATGGGTTTATAATGGCCTCTTCTAATAGTTCCACTGCCTCATCCAATTCTTTCTCTCCTCTCACGTTAGTTGGAATGTTTTGTACATCCTTCCCTAGAACTTCTCTGTATCTATCCCAGTTAGTTCTTTTTGGGTCTCTGTACATCTCAGTCCCACATAGACTCGCATCTATTGCAAATTGGATGTGCTTGGTGGTCTGCCAATGATGGTCCCTCCAGCACCTTCCAGTCTTTAATAAAGTTTGCAATATGCGTAGTGCTTAGTGTAATGTCTATTACTTCCATACGATTTTTATTTATAAATGTAGGCTTGTTTCCTAGGTTTAGTATCGTCAACTCAGTTCCAATAATAAACTTTAGTAAAGACTCACCTCTTGCATTGCAATTTGTGCTGCCCCATGCCGTGTGGTGTGAACTTGCATCTGCTCCAAGGACTAGGTGTTCGCCTTTCCTCTTTGCGTTGCAAATTGGATTCTCAATTTCTTCTGATGGGGGCAGATTAGTTGAGTCACAGGGGAGGTATGCAGAGCCTATGGTTATTTTTCTGGGACCTTCTCAATTTCCAAGTTTTATCTTGGCCGCCACTAAGTCCTTTGAAGAATGATCCTGCAACAGAAGGAATTTTAGTTTTCTGCTCACAAGTAAACATGTTCTAGGCATATTCGATGTAGTATCGTACATTAAATTACCTCCCGATTCCGCCAGCCCTATTAGTCTGCCCTTAACTACCCATGGCTCTTGTATAAGAGCACATCGATAGCCTCGGACTTGAACTTCGTGACGAAATTGGCCTCAGCTGATTTTTGATGGTGTGGGTTGGCCTGTAGAACTTTCAGTACCATCCTTGCCAATGCTAGGTTTTGCTTTTCCCTTAATTGCTTGAACTTTGATCTACCAAAGTCCAAGCTTGGCCTTAAGACCTCTCTTCTTGAGTTCTTCAAAATCTCTTTCAATAAGGGTCAAAACAATTGTCCTTCCTGTGTCATCAGTAGTTGTTGCTGTCCGATTCGTTGGCTGAATGGTCAGCGTACTGGCCTTCGGTTCAGAGGGTCCCGGGTTCGATTCCCGGCCGGGTCGGGGATTTTAACCTTAATTGGTTAATTCCATTGGCTCGAGGGCTGGGTGTTTGTGCTGTCCCCAACATCCCTGCAACTCATACATCACACATAACACTATCCTCCACCACAATAACACGCAGTTACCTACACATGGCAGATGCCGCCCACCCTCATCGGAGGGTCTGCCTGACAAGGGCTGCACTCGGCTAGAAATAGCCACACGAAATCATTATTATAGTAGTTGTTGTATTCAGGACTTTCCACTCTTTCGTCGGAAATTTGGTGTCATGCTGATGTATCCTGACGAGCACATCATCATTCTTCATCTTGTCAAATGGAGGAGGAAACTTTTTGATGACCTTTGTAGTATTCAGCACCTTTTTGGATTCTGCCACCTCCAAATTCTCCCCTTTCCAAGGGTTGCAAATGGCAACTGTCTGTTCCAGCCAGCTTTTAGCTTCTGGATTTGCACAGATCAGTACCATCGCTCCACTTTCCAGCCTTGGAGACTCGAGGAAGCCTGAAGGCATCCGTCCGGCAGTGGTTTCATTTGCGCTATCAGAGCAGATGAAAGTTCTTTCACGTCTTCATCCTTCAGTTTCCCGCCTGGAAAGGTTTTATGTGTTATTGCTCCCTTGATTGAAGTTAGTCTTTCCGAAAAGGATAGGGCTGTCTCTTCTGTTTCTTGTTGGGCGGCTTTTTAGCCGAACTTGATGGCGTACTATCCCCCGACCACGGCCTTTTGGGCGTTGTCGGAGGGATAGCCTTTCGCCGATCCCTGTTCCTTGGCTTCTTCTCCGTCCACGTTCCAGCCGCTATTTTGGCTTCCTTCCTTGCTCTCTTTCTTTCCTTGTAATATGCAGTGTTGCGAGGTGGTCTGTCGATATGAAATCTGTTGATTTTCGATGCAGAAATCTTCAGTTCTTTCTCTACGGGCGTTCCTGGTTTGCTTGTGGCAGCAGTCTGCTCTACTGGAGCTTGTGTTGCCATTTCTTGCTTTGAGTCGGCGACAGCCTGTCCAATTGAGACTTCTGTCTCCATTTTCTCACCTTGGGCTTGCTCCCGAATCTGCTCTACTGGAGTTTCCATAGCTTCCCTTGATGTCGAAGTTTTTGAAATTGGTTCTTTATAAACATCCATATTTCAATCAATCATAGGGTTTTTGCCCCTTCTAGGGTCCTGAGCGACGTTCTCACCATCCGTGGTGAGGCATACAGCCAGACATTCTCCTCCCGCAACTCAGGCTCTCTGTAGCAGAGACCATGCCCCTCAGTCGTCCATCCAGCCGTCCGCCTCTGGCCCGAACCTAGCCATGTTTTTTCCCCCTCCTGTAGGCCTACTCACGTGGTCTCCACTTGGTATTATCATGACTGAGTTCACAGCCATGACTTTCCACCTAGGTTGGGATCGCCCTGAAACTCATAAACTTGTATAAACCCTACACCATCAAAACTAAATGTACGGTAAATATAACCTCGTGTCCTCGTCCCTTTTTATCCACATACCAGCTCCCATCCCCCCCCCCACTGTCATTCTTAAATCTCCTGGCAGTTCCAGGAATCGCACCCGGGCCTCCAAACATTCATTCTTACGAACTCATCAGTGATGGATAAGCAGAGCAATGTACCGGGGGGAGGGGAATTCTTTAGTATTAAAATACGAGTGCGTTCTTCTAAAAGTCCTATTTTGACAAAGGGGTATTTCCAGAATTCTATGAGGGAGCAATCTTGATGTTCTCTGTTCAAAATTCGCCAAGATTAGTTGATACTGAGAATTTATTTTCCAGGGAGAGCGCAGCTAAATGACTGGGTCACCCAGATCACCGTTTTATTATTATTATTATTATTATTATTATTATTATTATTATTATTATTATTATTATTATTATTATTAAACAAATATTTTTTATTTAATCCGTTTAGCCTCCAGAGATGGTTTTTCACACGGACTCAGCGAGGGATCCCACCTCTACCTCCTCAAGAGCAGTGTCATGGTCGGTGACAGAACTTGGGAGGAGGACCAGTAACAGTGGTCTTGTGGGGTATGGGAAGATTGCAAGGGAATCGCAACGAGGAGGGAAGGAAGAGGCCGTAGCCTTAAGATAGGCACCATCCCGGCATTTTCCTGGAGAAGAATTGGGAAACCACGGAAAAGCACTTCGAGGATGGTTGAGGTGGGAATCGAACCTCCTCTACTCAGTTGACTTCCAGATGCTGAGTGGATCCCTTTTCAGTCCTCGTACCATGTTTTCAAATGTCGTGGTAGAGTCGGGAATCGAACCCTGGCCTCCGGGTTTGGCAGCTAATCACACTAACCACTACACCACAGAGGTGAACATTGGGAAAATATGAAGTAATAAAACCCAAGCTCTTGTGTTAGACATCTCCCTCGACAGTGTATTCATGAGCCTAAACAGAAACTTCGATAGGAAATCACAGTGCACGGGAAGGAAATTAATATCCTAATTCATACATATTTATACATGCACACTGTACGACTTCGTTATAGACTGGTATTCCTTTCAGCGTTCAGCCTGCAAGCCTCAGTGAATTAACTAAACAGCTCCACAATTTTCTACTTGCAGCAAGCTCAGTGACCTCTTTATTTTCACACCTATTATCATTAAAAACTGAATCTAACCATCGTCGCCTTGGTCTCCCTCTACTTCTCTTACCCTTGGTTGCCATAAAATATGTAGTGCTTTATCTTTCATAATTATTTGTTTTCATAACTATGTAATGGACGTCAGAACTGAAGCAGTCTATTTCTAATTCTCTCCAGTTCCTTAAACGTGATTTTACAACCATAATCTTTCTGATTTCATGATTTCTTGATTCATTGCTCCATCACAAAGGTTTCTGTAAACTTTAAGTTTTACCCTCCATCTGCCTAACGATTCACAAGGATCTGCAATGAGTTCATCTAATTGATTCAAAATGCTACTTAATCTCGTTTTACCTTCAATTCCAGGGCTCTTTGTTAAAGCCAAGAGAGGTTTCCCTATCTTCTGACTAAGTCTTGCCAGATTATTTCTAAACTCTTCCCATAATTTCCTTTGTGACTCTACAGTTATTTGTTTCATTTTACTTCTTTATTCAATGCAGCCTACTGCCCTTCATCTTCAGTACTTTTGCTTAAAGCCATTTTCATATGTTTTCCTTGCACCTTCAAAAGTTGCCATGACCACGATATTCCTTTTCATATCTTTGCATACTGTTGTTCCAAGATATTCCCTTGCTGATCCTAGTTCAGTGCATGCCCCGCGGTGTAGGAGTAGCGTGCTTGCCTGTTACCCGAAGGCCCAGGGTTCGATTCCTGGTTAGCTCAGGGATATTTACTGGATCTGAGGGCTGGTTTGAAGTTGGTTCAACCTCCTTGGTTATGATTGAGGAGTACCTGACGGTGAGATGGCGATCCCGGTCTAGAAAGCCAATAATAACAGCCGAGAGGATTCGTCGTACCGACCACACGACACCTCGTAAACTGCAATCCTATGGGCTGAGCAGCGGTCGCTCTGTAGGACAAGGCCCGTCGGGGCTTTTGCGCCATGAGATAGTTCATCAGAAGTTATTTATTTATTTAATTATTTTAAACTAATATTTATGAGACTGTAAACGTCCGGCAACCCTTGTTTGAGGGTAGATATCCGTCGTGGATTTTCTCCTCCATAGTTCACTAAAGATGTGGAAGGAAATTGGAGTTTGTTTGGCTGTATTTCTGAACGTGCTTCTATCAAAGGGGCCAAGAATACAATGGCGTGCTTCTTGAAACAAAGGGGCTACGGTAACAAAATACACCTTGCGATTTGTAGAACGTGTTGATATGCATCTAATAACCTAACGACGATAAGATATATCTGCCATTATTCGCATCTTTCCGAAGTGTTAATAGGCTTATTATTTGCAGGCCGAGTTATGTGGCTGAGATGATAGAGTGCTTACTTTCTGAGTCCAAGTTGACGACTTCGATTCCAGCTTAGTGTCGTAGTACCTGAAGGAACTAAAATACTCCAGCCTCGTGTTGGTAGACTTATCGGTACATACAAAAACAGCTGCTGGACACAATTTTGGCTCCTAGGCGTCTCCAAAAGCCGTAAAAGCAGTTAGTGGAACATAAAACTATTATTATTATTATTATTATTATTATTATTATTATTATTATTATTATTATTATTATTATTAGTAACATATTCGCGACGGTAGAGGAGTGCTCTTTCCAGGTGAGGATCAGACAAATTTTAACGAAATGAATGAGGACTGTTTCAGGTTCGAAGGCGCGTACATGCAGAAGGGACTCCTTTGTACCACAGACGAATCTTACGTTAAAACCGAGGTTTTAACAAACAGCGTGCGACCCAAGCATGATTTGTAACTTTCCAAGGAAAGGGAATCAAGATATTACATACATACATACATACATACATACATACATACATACATACATACATACATACATACATACATACATACATACATACATACATACATACATACATACATACATACATACATACGTACATACATACATACATACATACATACATACATACATACATACATACATACTGAACCCTTTAGGTCCATATTGAGGGATACCTACCTTTCTTACCCATCAGCAAAGTTCATGAGATCTGTCTCTTGGGTCGTTTCGGGTTCTTCGTCACTTGCTGAGGTAAAGGTAGGGTTCAGTAATTGTAATCTAACTACTGGAATGAAAGGTCTATTTAAAAGATTCCTATTTATTCAGGAAAATTCTGAAGCATCATGGTATGTCAACAGTATCAGAGAAGTCCATTGTGTCCACTGGACACCACAATCACTTTTACATAAACGTCAGAACACTGGTGTGAGACTTTAACGTAACTGCCTGACGGGCATTCATACTAGAAACCATTGTCTCAATTATTAATCATTTAAGAAAGGAAAGTCTGGAAATCCTTAAATTCGGCTTCCATGTGAGACCACATGTACCATCATAGTGATTCGTTATGGTCCAGCCCTCGTAACACGAACTCTGGACTCTGAGTATAATTAAGGCCGTCCAATCGGTGTGTGCCACACAGTGGTTCTACGGCATGGACCCTTAATTGAATCGATGTGACCTGCGTCTATGTCATGGACCGACATCTAATCTTCTAAGTTACTTTAAAGTCATTGTGGATGATGACCGCAAGGAAATGATGCTACGATGGCATATGGGCCTAATCTAAGTCACTGAGGTTGATGACCCCCTGACCATCCAAGTTTCTAGGCTGAAGGCTAAACACAATTAAGTTACATCGGTTGATGACCAAAGTTCCACTTTACTATCCCCAGCTCATTCACTGCTCAATCAATCAAAGTTCAATAATTACAACAATAGCAATGCTCACAAACTTTGTGGCAGTAAAAATCCATTTCCTTCGGATATGTCCCCTTAATCGTTACTTTACATGTTAATATTCCCCAGAAAACAAACTAAAATTTCCAGAATGCATCTCCAAGTTATTCGCTTGATTAAAGTTATTTCAAATGCGGTTTCACTGAATTTAATAATTAAATAAATTTAAATGATTTAACGAAATATTAACGAACAACAAATTTTATCTCCGCGGACTCTGGTTTCTCCACAAATTTCTACGCAGCTGTGATGTGAGTTCAATATTGCGATGTTTATCCGGCTGGAAAAGAATTTTACATAATTCATGTCCAGCTATATATATCCTGTCTCGTGATATCACGCTTAAAAATCTAATCTAGTCCTAACCGTTATTAACACTTGGATATCCTAATAATCTACGTACAAACCAAACAACTCGCCATATAATTACGGTGTCATATCTCGTCATTACTGAAATTTGCACACCCCTCACAGACAAACCGATCGTCACGACCATCGCTCTATATTTTGGACAACCCTGAAATTGGGTTACTCTGTTCCTTATACTCAAAGTTCGTGATTTCAAATGTTCATTACGTCCCCAATTACAGTATTTCACAATACTTAGATCATTACCGGCTATGAATTTCAACTAAATCCAGCATTTTAACGTTTCCCCTGGCCGAGAATTACAGTACAATCTCAACTCCACTCTTTTCCCGTTACATCCCCGCTCAGCCGAGGCCTCTCACCCCCAGTTCGCTTGGCAGTTACATGAAACACCTGTTTGTTCCAGTTGACTGGCTTCTCAAAATGCTCACCTTTTAAACTCTGCCGACATAATTAAACAAATACGATATTCTAACCAACAAAATGCACAGATTATGCTTCAAGATGCCCACACTAATTATACGCGTCGCCAATTTATACCGCTATGGATTTCTATGAATTTCTTTCCATTCTCAACATTATAAAATATTCCTCGGGCTATCATGTCCCGGCTTCAAATGACAGGACTCTAACCTGATTCGCACATCTCATCTCAACTCATATAAAACATTCCTCGGGCTTCCGTATCCCGGCTTCAATGACAGGTCCAACCTGATTCACAAATCTCATATCAACAAACTAACCTCTGTTTCCCAGCTCCACAATTATCATCGACAAAGAACTGGAATAAAATCCTCACTAGAAATCCCGACGTCTAATATCGCACAATGCAATAATCATGAATAACTTCGCATAAATGATATCGTATTTAATAACTTGATTTTTACGAGAAATGACTGAAACATTCTACTAGATCTTTTATTGTCAGTCAGACACAGTTTAAAATGGGCATAGAAAAACGTTTCTCTCCGTGACCAAATTCATCACCCTAGGTTCTCACCCGACAGCGCGCTTCCACTCGATTGAAAATGAGTGACCATGGATTATTATTATTAACGTCAAATTGCAGACGGAAGAATTTTACGTCGAATGAACATCTTAATTTGACATCACAAAATATAGGCAGTACACTCACACGGATGACGATCTACATTGGACGTGATATCACTTCGGAACCCTATTCAATAACTTTTTACAACATTATACGGCACTCGCAAGACTTCAAAATTTTATCCAAGTGGAAAATAAAACAAATGACTCTTTTAGTCGTACTCTCACATTTACAAAACTTAGTAGGGGTGACCACTGCGTCGTATATCCCCATTCAATAACTTTTTACAAATCACGAGACAAGATATAAGAGGTAGTAAGATGGAAAGACCTACCTCATGTCGTCACGCCAGTGTTCGTCATAGGGCCCACCTGTGACCCTGGCATTTTATTTAGCCATTTTTACATTCATGGCTGTACATATCATTGTGTTTCTTCAGGTTTCCTGGAATAAAGCATTAAAAAAAAAGAAAATACCCTTCACTTGTTTGCTTGAACGCACACGATGGACTACAATTATTTCCGCACACGAATTACTCAATCACATTAGAATTTATTCAGTACTTTGACCGTCCTATCTGGTACAATTATTTCACTCAAGAAAACTATCTCCTCATGGAGTCAAGACTTAGCCGCAATGGCTAAAATCTGCAGTTGAACTCAGTCTACTTTCGTTGGTTTGATTTCGCAGAGCAGCTCAACAATTTTTCGTCCGCTTTGTATCACAAATGCCGGAGAAGGAAACTTCGTCATGGCGTCCCTTCATATTTATAGCAGTTACCCCCTCTCTTCGGATCTCTCCCTTTGCCGCCAAGAAAATTTCTATAAATTTTCTGACTTACCTAAACTGCAATTTCAAGAGTTTTGAAAGTGACTACATGCTTGCTACATTTCTGGCGGTAGTGTTCACGGACATTTAAAATTTTTACGGGTTCGATTTGTGAGATGATTGACCCCCTTTGATAGGCACTATATTTTTTGACTTGGCGTGGTCACGCCATGTACACGCGCTTTGAAATAGTTCATAAAAATGACTTGAGATTCTTCCGCCGTCGACACGTGTGGTTGACGTCACGTACCCCAGAGCGTGGGACCGAAGGTAATCACCCCCTCGTCACGTGTCAAATCCATGCTATCAAGAATCCAACTTTTAATTTAATTGTTACATTATGCATAATGTTCTTAGGGCACAAAGGTCATGGGTTCAATACATACATACTGTACCGCTTCGCAAAATTACGGTCCAAATAGCATCTTTTTATATAATGAGAATATTCAAGTACAGCACCATGCAGAGCCCGAACTCCATGCTTTAGGAGGAGGCGACCCCATAGCGCAAGTTAACTTGTGGAGACCTCGAACGGGAAGCAAGCTTTATTTCCAACTTACACGTGAGGACCCCGTAGATGGCGTTGCTAAGCCTGGGAGAGTGGAAGAAGGGAGATCGCGAGAGGGTGACAGAGGTGTTTGAATTTGTCACGTGAGGCGAGTAGTGCCAACTACACGTAGCCAAATATGAGCACTTCAGGCCTGGCAGCAAGCTATTAGAGCAAATTATTTTTATACGAGTGACAGTTCTACCATTTGTTGAATACTAAAACATATGGATTTAATTTATGGAGAGCTACTTGCACCATTGCGGTGACAAACAAGCAACTTAAGGGTTTCCTCACTCAAATTCAAACGGCCGTTGACGGAACGCAGCCGGTACATAAAGACAGTCTGTAGAGAGAACGGGGATGCACCGACTCTAACAGACACGGACTTTTACTATAAAGAGGAGCCAGCCGAGGAGCAGGGGACTTGTGACTGAAAGACCGGCGCGGAGTGCGTGTCGCTCGTATCGAATCTCGAGCAATGTGCTTATAACATAGTGCCTTAAACACAACAATTATAAAGTTTTAAATAGGAAATAAAGTAGCTCGCCCGAGCGTGTACTGTGAGTAGATGATATCTGAACTAGATCAAGTTCGTCATTTTAGTGCAGTTCGCGGAAAGTTAGCTGCCTAGTGAACTTGTTGTGATCGGGTTTTAGTACCATAATAGGCTCTATTCGTGATCGGACTTATATCATAAGTAGGAGATTTACCTATACAAATCGCCTAGGTCGCAGCAATGTGCGCGTATACATACAAGGCAGTGAAGAGGAATATTTGATTGCAGCATCCAGTTTCCAGTACTTGCAGTGGAACAAGAGAGAAAAATACAGCAACAGTGATGGCGTTCCCAGGAGTCGAGTGCCAGGCGTCCAGATTCAACGTTCGTGGCTCTAGGTGGGCTGAGGCAATGGCGGAGGATATCAGAAGAGTTAAACTGAAATTTTAAGCATGACTTGTAGTTGTAGACTCGATTTCTTTTTAAATTATGTAAATATTTAATTACGTAAGTGCAATGCCTAAAGCATGTTCATTTCTAGTGTAGATTAATTTAACTTGGGGCTGACGATACGCGCGAGCATGTATTTGATTAGCTTTGCTTAAGATTGTATAAGAGTAATCATAGTTTAATGGATTTTGCGTGTTTTATATGTAGTTCTTTATGCACCATTTTGGGACATAAGTCGTAATACCCATCGCCGAAAGTCATTTAGAATGTGGTGACGGAATATCCGTCATGGCCACTTAGGAAGCCTTGCGGCTATGACGATTTATTCCGTCATTACCGCTTGAAAGGTTAATACAATATGAAAAAGGTGACGAGATCCTAATTGTGACGGGATACTAGAATGCAGTGGTAGGCCAAGGAAGGGAAGGTAATACAGTAGGAGAATTCGGACTGGGACAAAGAAATGAAAGAGGAAGTCGGCGTATCTGAAACTTGAACATGTTTGTTACCGAAATATCACATTGCTTCCCAAACAACACCGATTTGTTAAATCTTCTATCTCTTCATATATCCTTTCCATTTCCTCATCATCCGCTGAACTAGTTGGCATATGAACATGCACTATTGCTGTGGGCATTGGTTTGGTGTCTATCTTGACAACAATAATTCTTTCACTATGCTGGTCGTAGTAGCTTACTCGCTGCCCTATTTTCGTATTCATTATTAAACCAACTCCTGCATTTCCCTGTTTGATTTTGTGTTGATAACTCTGTAGTCGCCTGACCAAAAATCCTGTTCCTCGTGCCAACTAGTAGGCATATGAACATGCACTATTGTTGTGGGCATTGGTTTGGTGTCTATCTTGACAATAATTCTTTCACTATGCTGGTCGTAGTAGCTTACTCGCTGCCCTATTTTCGTATTCATTATTAAACCAACTCCTGCATTTCCCCTGTTTGATTTTATGTTGATAATTCTGTAGTCGCCTGACCAAAAATCCTGTTCCTCGTGCCAACGTACTTCACATATACCAACTACATCTAACTTTAGTCTATCCATCTCCCTTTTCAGATTCTCTAACCTACCACAACAATTCAAACTTCTAACATTCCACGCTCCGTCTCGCAGCATGTCAGTATTCATCTTCCTGATGATCGCCCCTTCTCGTGTAGTCCCCACCCGAAGATCGGAATATTTTACCCGGGAGGAAGCCATCATCAGTACATTATTCATACAGAGAGAGCTGCATGTCCCCGGGAGTTAGTTACGGCTGTAGTTTCCCGTTGCTTTCAGCCGTGTAGCAGTGTCAACACAGCTAAGTCATGTTCATTATTAGTATTATCACAAGGCAATATCAGTCAATCATTTAGATTGCCCCCCTTGCAACCTCCGAAAGGCTGCTACTCCCCTTTCGATGAACCATTCGTTAGTCTGGTCTCTCGACAAATACCCATCCGATATGGTTGCACCTGCAGCTCGGCTATCTGCTTCATTGGGACGCGCAAGCCTCCCCACCGCGGCAAGGTCACATAGTTCAATTGGAGGGGGGTAATAATAATAATAATAACAGTAATAATAATAACAATAATAATAATGTTATTGGCTTTACGTCCAACTAAATACTTTTACGGCTTCCGGAGACGCTGAGGCCAGGAATTTAGTCCCGCATGAGTTATTTTCAATTCCAGTAAATCTACTGACACGAGGCAATCGTATATGAGCACCATCAATACCACCGAACTGAACCAGGATCGAACCTGTCAAGTTGGGGTCAGAATGCCACCGCGTCAACCATCTGAGCCACAAAGCCCGGCATGGTCATGTACTCATATTACCATACTCTACCTCAATATACGTCAACTAAGCTATTGCGAGAGTGGCGTCTTCTGAACCGATCTATGTTTTGCATAGATAAATATATGTTCTTCACGTGAATCCATTACAAAAATTTTTGAATGAGAATATTTGGGATTTTAAATTCATCCAAATGAAATGTAATCACGTTATGTACAGGCATGAGGAGAATGTTTATGTGCACCATTTATTATTATTAATACCGCTAGTTGTTTTATGTCGCACCGAACAGATTTGTCTTATGGCGACGATGGGACATGAAAGTGCTAGAAGTGGGAAGGAAGCGGCCTTGGACTTAATTAAGGTACAGACCCAGCATTTGCCTGGTGTGAAAGTAGGAAATCACGGAAAACCATCTTCAGGGCTGCCAACAGTGGGGTTCGAACCCACTATCTGCCGAATACTGGATACTGGCCGTGCTTAAACGACTGCAGCTATCGAGCTCGGTGATCTCCATTTTTTTATGTGTAGCAAGACAATATACACTCATGCTCAGAAATTAAGGATAATGCTGATACATGGTGAAACAACGCTATGGTGGGCGGTTTGCAGTTTTAAATCACCTCAGGGTATGACCATGTGGTGCATTTGACCTGTGGTCGTCGCACAGTGGCGCTGGCAGCAGTCCAAATACGCAGAGGTGTGTTGGTGCATGTGACAGTACGGTGCAGCGAGTAAGGGTGCAGATGTTTTCAGACGTGATAATGGTGACTGTGTGGTGAAAATGGCTCAACGAACACATATTGATGACGTTATGAGGGGTAGAATAATAGGGCGACTGGAGGCTGGTCAAACACAGCAGGTCGTAGCACGGGCCCTCCGTGTTCCACATAGTGTGATCCTAAGATTATGGCAACGATTCCAGCAGACAGGAAACGCGTCAGGCGCTACAGTACGGGACGTCCGCAGTGTACAACACCACAAGAAGACCGATATCTCACCATCAGTGCCCGCAGACTGCCACGGAGTACTGCAGGTAGCCTTACTCGGGAATTTGCCACAGCCACTGGAACACTTGTCTCCAGACACACAGTCTACAGACGACTGAACAGATATGGTTTATTCACCCGGAGGCCTGCAAGGTGCATTCCACTGACCCCTGTTCACAGGAGAGCCCGTAAAGCCTGGTGTAAAGAACACAGTACCTGGTCATTGGAACAGTGGTACCAGGTTATGTTCACGGACGAGTCCAGGTATAGTCTGAACAGTGATTCTCGCCGGTTTCTCATCTGGCGTGAACCAGGAATCAGATACCAAACCCGTAATGTCCTTGAAAGGGACCTGTATGGAGGTAATGGTTTGATGGTGTGGGGTGGGATTGTGATTGGTGCACGTACACCCCTGCATGTTTTTGATAGAGGAACTGTATCAGGTCAGGTGTATCGGGACGTCATTTTGCACCAGTATGTCCGCCTCTTCAGGGGTGCAGTGGGTCCCACCTTCCTCCTGATGGATGATATCACACGGCCCCAGCGAGCTGCCATCGTGGAGGAGTACCGTGAAACAGAAGATATCCGGCGAATGGAGTGGCCTGCCTGTTCTCCAGACCTAAACCTCTATCGAGCACGTCTGGAATTCTCTCGGTCGACGTATCGCTGCACGTCTTCAAACCCCTAGGACACTTCAGGAGCTCCGACAGGCACTGGTGCAAGAATGGGAAGTTATACCCCAGCAGCTGATCGACCACCTGATCCAGAGTATGCCAACCCGTTGTGCGGCCTGTGTACGTGTGCATGGTGATCATATCCCATATTGATGTCGGGGTACATGGGCAGGAAACAGCGGCGTTTTGTAGCACATGTGTTTTGGGACGGTTTTCTCAACTTATCACCAATACCGTGGACTTACAGATATGTTTCGTTTGTGTTCACTATGTGACTGCTATTTGCGCCAGTTTTGTGTAGTGCCACGTTGTGTGGCACCACAATATGCAATTATCCTTAATTTATGAGCATGAGTGTACAAATAATCAAGGAAGTAAAGTAATACTTCTCGTGTACATTTTGTTTGTTTTAATTTTCAGGTATTGTCTTCGTATGATTTTTACTTTGGTTAAATGTGCGTGTTTATTTTGTGGTTGTTTGAGATTTACTGTTACGCTTTCGTCGTCATCGTGTACGAAGAGGCATAGTTGAATACTTATTCCTGTTGCCGTATTATTGTATCTTTCTCAGGATCTCTGGCAGTGTTGTTATTTGTTACATGGGCAACCTCCTCTCAAGTTTAAAAAGATTGTTTTAGCATTAATATTCATTACTATAAATGATGATGTTCTATACCTCATGAGCAAAGGAACCTTTGCCCATAGAAAAGTAAGGAAATATCATTAATGAATATCAGACGACACATCCGAAAAAAATTGAATTCCACGACGGCGTTTATTTTCGAAATTAACTTCGTTATGATATAAACTCATTTGCAGGATAGTTTTAACTGGTTAAATAATGTTTGTTTGGGTTTTTGGAAACTTCATTATTGTAAAAGTGCTGTGGAATTCATATAGGCTACTTGTAGAAATCATTGTTAAAATGTACAAGCTCGTCAGTTGTTTAATATAATCGCTATCAATCGATGTACATTAACAACAAATCCCTGAGTGATGGGGAGGGCCCACGTAAAATAAACGGTGGTTGGTACGCGTGGATGTTGATGGGGTGGAAGGAGTACCTTTGGTTGTAGGGCTGTTTTGTCTTATGTTATGTAAAAAAAAACAAGGCATCACTGGTATATGTCTTTAATTGACTGTACAGTTGAAGGTGTGGCGTAAAACTACCTCTGTCCACAATCTGTATCCATTTATACAGGTGAAAAGTTGTATGTTGCCTGAGGGCAATAGTATACAGTAAAGGGTTAACTGGTTAAATAATGTTTGTTTGGGTTTTGGGAAACTTCATTATTGTAAAAGAGCTGTGGAATTCATATAGGCTACTTGTAGAAATCATTGTTAAAATATACGAGCTCGTCAGTTGTTTAATATAATTGCTATCAATCGATGTACATTAACAACAATGCCCTGAGTTCTAAGATGATATTAATTCAGTCTCCATCCGCGTTACATTTCATCTTGTACCTCGTTCTAGATTCGATTTTCCCTAATAAAGAGACTTTCCTTTTGATACATTTCCAGATATGCCAATGGTTTTATTAATTTGTTAACCTAATCCAGAATTAGAATGACGCCGGAGACGCACTCGATAACGTGTTCGACACTCCTACCGACCTTGAGTGGGTCTCATGCTACATCTATTTCATAACGCCCTGAAATTAGCTGTGCCTGAAGGATAAATGTACCATATGACATAGGCACACAAATATTAATCGGGTGCAACACATACAATAATACATACATACATACATACATACATACATACATACATACATACATACATACATACATACATACATACATACATACATACATACATACATACATACATACATACTGAGTGAGTTGACTACAGTAAGCAGGCCACGTAGCTATGCTTTGCATTTGGGAGATAGTGGATTCAAACTCCACGTCGGCAGCCCTGAAGATGATTTTCCATGCTTTACCATTTCCACACGAAGCAAATAATGGAACTGTACCTTAAAATAAGGCCGTGATCGCTTCTTTGCCTGTCCTAGCTCTGTCCCATACCATCGTCGCTGTAATACCTGTCGGAATCGATGCGACGTAAAATAAATAATAAAAGAAAACCATACGTACTCTATTTTATCGATCGAATATAATTCAGGATGACTCAATTAGCACGCACATGTGTATTCCACCCATAAGGCGAATAGGCTCGTGGATAAATGAGTAAATGTATCACAGTTTGATATGTGAAACTGCACACAGCGAAATCAGTAAAGGTATTTTCCTGGACAGCAACAAAAAGACCTCTCATGATGGGGGTACATCTCCAAGATTTGTTTATAGGCACGTTTTGGTAAGACCCAAAATCGTAAATGCCTCCAATAAAATCTAATGAGCCGACGAAGGGGCATCCCAGTTGAAATATTCCCACTGAAAGCGATGTCGGAACAATAGCGACCACACCTTAAAGCGAAACAAGGAAAGCAAGATGCAGAGCAATGCAGAGATACACCCTACATCCCTTCGGTAAAGAGGTTTGGTCCTTGTAGTACGACGTCATAAGGGCCGCAGGCATTATTCTACCAATCAAAAAATCGGAAAGTTTAACCGCCCTACTGAAGTGATAATATCAGTTAGTTCGTTTTCGCTACTGTGGAGTGAATTAAGAGCGAAATATTGTGCTCTCATCTTCAAATAATTAAGAGTAATTTTTGTGATGATTTAAGTGCGAAACTATACCATGAATAATTAATTATCTGTAACTACGTCGTAGATTTGTGTAAAATGGATTCGTCCTAAGGGAGACGCCGAATGGCATTAAATCGTTAAAAATCCACCAGGAGAAAGAACACCAGTGACGCTTATCAGTTCATTTGAATGTGAACGAACTGTTTTTATAACCTTTCGGAGCAGCGTACGGCATCAGTTTTCGCCATCATTGACGACATTTAGTTTATTAATTCGGCTAAAGACTTTGGCAAAATCAACATGAATTAATCGTATCGTTCCGCCATCCACTCTTCAAAAATTAGTTTCGGGGCGTGGTTTTGAGAATCTTACAAAATGAGCCAAGGAAGCCAAGGAACGGTCAGTGGGTTGTGAACCGCCAGTGAGCTTTGGACAGTCAGTGAGTTTTGAACCGTCTGTGGGTATTAAATCACCAGTGTATTGTTTTGTCGCCAGTCTACGCCAGTTAGTTGTGGCAGTCGGTTTACAGTCTTAAGTCTTGCAGTGAGCAAACAGAGTGATACATTCATTCTTACGACTTACTGTCAGTTAGTTCTCAGCTATGCTATGTTTATCAACAGGATTTGCCCGGCATTTAATATCAGTCGCTTCGCAGCTGTATTAACTTCGTGCAGGAAGACAGGTTGAACACTTTTATCAGACTTGGTTCATTGGAAAAGTAGTAATTAATTTTATGAACTCAAAATGCAGAATTTTGAAGGGAGTTTAATGTCAGAGAGGCGGACACAATAATCCCCGATTGTTAAAATTAAAAGAAGGCGCTAGTGGTTGGAAGACAGTATGAGTAAGCTCATTTAACAGACAGAAGATCAGCTGACAGCCAGGCATTCGGATAACGGGAGGCGATGGTGGTTAAGGACGTTCCAGAGGCCAGTTTCGAGAGAACGAGGTAGTTAACCCATAATCCTATTTACAAACAATTGACAAGAAACGTGAAAGCGAATAGAGGAAGCATAAGTCTGACCAGCTGATCGGTAAAGAACAATGTGGGTTAGGTAAATCGTTGTATTCCAGATACAAACTAGGGTCATAATTTAATTGTAAAAATTTTGTTTGTGTAAGTAAATCTGTACCATAGGATAAGCATGAAGAAATGAGAAAGAAATTAATGCGTGTGATCTGTGTGTTTGAAATGTGTATGTTACGCGTCTTATAAAATGATTACAATGTCCGCCATGGGATAACATCGGTATGAAAGTGGAGGCCTACGGAATGCAATAGCAGCCAACGTTCCGGCAAAACGGTAAAGAAAATGTTGAATTTATTATCTTTGTAATTAATAATGACGGTTAGCACAGCGTTGTTCGTGGAGGTTAGAATGATATAGTCTGGTTATCAGGTAAAATTTGAATTCACGTACCTAATAATAATAATAATAATAATAATAATAATACAAATAATAATAAAATGATAATAATAATCACATTTTCATAATGTTCATAGTCCACAGGAGAGATTGATGCAGTCAAGTTTTACGATCGAGGTTTGAGTGTTTTAAGCTCGCGTCGTGGATAATATAAATCTTGTGTGTGTGTCGGTGTAAATTTTCATATTTGTTCCTGAAATGTGAGATATCCGACGTCTATCAGAATCAACATAATTGTCAATTGTCCGAAGGAGAGTTACCACAATAATAATAAAGTGAAGAAGAAAATGTTAGTTCAAGTTTGTTAAAATGTACGATGTCTTGATTAGTAGCGTGTAATTGGTTATATTTGGTCACGATGATAATCTATGTCTATGATAAATAACCGAATGGAGGTGAAAATTAAATAATGAAGTGATAATAATAAAAAATATATTTTGAACGTAAAATGAATTCAGCTGAGTGATCGTATCATCAGTAAGTAATCAAGTATAATACTGTATCCTGGAAAATAATGATAATAATAATATTAATCCTATATCAGAATTTGAATGGATAAAATCGTCATCCGCGAATTCAAATCGTAAAACCGAAAATTTGTTGTGTAGGCAATCATGTTTTGAGTACAAAAGGAGTATTGCCGCATTGGTAAAATTTGAAGTCATTGCTTACTTGCACAAGATGATAATAATTGAGATGTATGCGATTATGAGGTCCAAGTGAGAGGTAGAAATATACGATCATGAGCATAAAGTGATATCCCTGACGATAATTAATAGATGAAATAAGAAGATAGAGGCTGGAATAGCCACGTTGTGAAAAATAAATGAAATTCGTCTCTCAGGTAGAGAGGACGATAAGTGATATGATATAATTAGCTCGATGAATTGGAGCTCTAACCTACATTGATAAATAATAAGATAAAAATAAAAAGAGGTATTGAATACGAAAGAAATTAACAGGGCTGACAAGGTACTAGATGAAAGAATGTGCTCGTAGATATTACAGAGAAGTGAAAAATGGACCAATGAAGATACGAGACAAATAAGCAAGATAGCAATGAACTAGGAATTATGTGATGCTGATTAAATGATTAATTTATGAGAAAAAATGTCGTATGGCTTTTAGTGCGGGGAGTGTCCGAGGACAAGTTCGGCTCGCCAGATGCAGGTCTTTTTGATTTGACACCCGTAGGCGACCTGCGCGTCGTGATGAGGATGAAATGATGACGAAGACGACACATACACCCAGCCCCCGTGCCAGCGAAATTAACCCATTCAGGTTAAAATTCCCGACCCTGCCCGGAATCGAACCCGGTACCCCTGTGGCCAAAGCCCAGCACGCTAACCATTTAGCCATGGAGCCGGACAATTTACGAGATGAACCTAATAAAATGATAAGTGCATAATGAGGTATGGAGTGATTGCCGACAATAGAACCTCAGCGTCTATAAATACGTAAGAATAAAATTTGTAAACGTGTGTGAGACTATATTACAAACTGTGATCTAATTTGTGTTGGATTTGACTTGGCAACTTGTGCTATTTATCATTCGATCATAAAGTAGAGACTTAATTAAATGACGTGGATTAACATACTCGTATAGGAAGGTGCGTGAATATCAAATTGAACTATAATAATCCAATGTAGATATTATATTCAAGTTAGTGTGTTTTTATGCTATGTTTGTTTAAACGCTATGTTGACAGTGTTGGTAGATTTTGTACAGACAATTTTCAAGGGCGTTTCAATCCCCCAAATTGCAACATTTCTCTTTATTCTAGTAAAAGACATCCCAAGCATACAAATTTAGGTCACAACCATAAATGTAACTAAATTAATGATGTCATGGCAATGAACCGACCTTAAATAAGTAAATCAGTGTAAAAATTAAATGCCGCAAGTGTGGGTTAAGTGTGAGGAATCCTACCTCCACTGTACATAACGCAATAATGTTATATGTTAAATAGGAGTGGTCAAATGACCAGCGGTATAATTTCCGTATGTGTAGAAAGGCGAGTTCAGTTGTCCAATGGCAAAACAAAAAAGGTATTTGATATGTAAAATTGTCCAATAACTATCACAGTGATGTCATTTTTTTATTTTCTTATGGCTGACACATTATTGTTTTACTTTTCATTTGTATTAAAAATTCAAAGACAGCCATGATAGACAAAATCAGCCGTTTGATAAATAGCGTGTGTTCGTCATTGACAGCAAAAGAAATAATGTTTCGTTTCACGATAGATTGTGTGTTCATGGATGATATGTTTTCACACGTTAAACAGTATGTAATGATCTCTATTTTATTGATCATTGTTGGACTTAGTAATTGATGGCGTAAATTCCCTTAACTGTTAAATTTATTTCATCAACAATTTTTGTGATTGTAATTAATTCATTATTTTAGGTGATATTTCAATCATTCTTGAGTTGAGATAGGTGACGGTTTTGTTCTGGTGCGACCGGGCGAGTTGGCCGTGCGCGTAGAGGCGCGCGGCTGTGAGCTTGCATCCGGGAGGTAGTATGTTCGAATCCCACTATCGGCAGCCCTGAAGATGGTTTTCCGTGGTTTCCCATTTTCACACCAGGCAAATGCTGGGGCTGTACCTTAATTAAGGCCACGGCCGCTTCCTTCCAACTCCTAGGCCTTTCCTATCCCATAGTCGCCATAAGACCTATCTGTGTCGGTGCGACGTAAAGCCCCTAGCATAAAAATATGTTCTGGTGCGAGTTGTCCTAGATTTCTAGAGATTGTTATTTTTTACTCTATTGCATTTGCGCTCTTGTGAACGATAGTAAAATTCTTTCAATTTTTTCTAACTTCAGTTTAACTTCATAATTTTGCTTATTTTAAAGTTTTAACAAAAAATTTATTCATTTGGTTTTAAACCAGTCTGGGCTACGATATTTGTAGTTTAGCTTGACCCGTAGTAGTTTTAGTATCCCCCGTCGGCCCTAGTACGAGGAAACATATGGACGGTCTAGCCCTGGGGTAAGATTCTACGTGTGCGGTAAGTAAATTTCTTTTCCGCAGCTGAGGCAAGTATCTACAAGAGGATCGCCGCTACACATGCCATCAAAAGGGTACAATATACACGCACAATTGCACTGCCTGACAAAAGAGTTCAAGCACACAGAAAGGGTGGGGGTGGGGGGTGGGAGGAAACAAAATGAAACTTCACGTGTTGAGACGGTATGTGATGTCATTTCAGTGGTTAAAGAATCGAGTGAAATTTACAAGGAAATTGGCAGTACGAACTAACTTATCAGTATGACGTTGCACCACATCTGGCCAGGATGCATGCAATGATCGGTTGGGAGGGGTGTCATAAAGGCATTTTATCCTCTCCTGACGCATGCTGGCCCACAACTGTTGTAACTATTCCTGGATACTAGCAATGGGACTATTTTGACGTCCGTGTTGGTCCCACATATATTCCATCGGGGAAAGATCTGGAGATGTTGCTGGCCACCTGAGAAAGGGGCTGTCACTATACCCTCAGGCTTGGAGCTTAAGCTGACTCACTAGTTTCTTCCAGAGAATACCGAAGGGGGCTAAATACAGAGGGATGACACGTAACAACACATATATACATTCATACATACACATATCCATCTTGCCTTTATTATATTGTTACTGTCTGTGTTATCGATCTAATTTATTTCGAGATGACCTAATTAGTGCAAACACATACGCACACAGAATTATATTTGAGAATTGATGACAACAGTCCCCCAAATAGTGGTATTTACAAGTCTCCATTACTCACACTGCAGGTAGTTCTGCTCGCTGGTATTACCTGGGACTGGTGATACTCCCGATTGACAGGCCTCACTTTTACTGCACTTCGCACACACTGTCCATCACTCAGCAGCATCACGCACACAGATATTAGCACACAGTCTATTAGCAATCACGTCGTACGACGACTGTTCCTTGGCGCGACTCCACAGAAAGTCCGAAGAGTCACACAGTCAACATGATTGCTCCACACAGTTAACTGCTTAACAATGACAACTAAACAGCGTTCGCATAACAGCAACAACTCAACAATGCTAACCAGCGCTACAATACGCCTCACAACAACGACAATTGACACTGCTGAAATTCTGCTCACACCAACTGTTCCACAGACTAAATCCATACCTATACACACACTGTACTCAGTACTCTACGGTAGTACACACTCAGTACTCCACAGCAGTACACATATTGTACTCCACTCCGTACTCTAACAACACTTCCAACACGACAATAATCTGATACTGATCCAAGTGGGACACCCACCACAGCTCCGACGACAGCCGGCATTACTGCTGTCCAGCTTCCTATACTGATTAACAAAGATCAATAGAAAATCATAGTTGGAATTGGGAGTAAAAGGAAAACCGTATAAAAGAACATTGTCCCAATAACATGTTTGTTTATTAAAACATATATTTTGATTGCTTACTTTGTCCAGGAATCTGTCCCTCACACATCCTCCCCTCTCTGGTCTATTAAAAACAACGTAACAATTACAATTATCGTCAGTGGGGCGAGTCTCTCAGTTAGTTTCAGTACAGGCACGGTCCGTCTCCGTAGCGTAACGGTTAGTATTATTAGCTGCCATCCTTGGGGACCCAGGTTCGATTCCCGGTACTGCTAGAAATTTAAGAATGACCCCCACCAATGGGGATGTGCCTGAAAGGAGCTGCACCACCATGGGATGAAGACACGAGATTGCATTTCAGTACAAGCACAGTGTCATTAGGATACTTGATCGAATTGATTACTGTGCCGTTGATCATTACACCGGCCTCTAAATCCACAAGAGCTTATTTAAATATTTAATTGGAATACAAGTTGAAGAGGGTAGGAGGCAGTGCACATCACTGGAAAACATTTCGGTGAATTTCAGCTTCTGTTGTTATGATTTGGAAATTTGAATTTCAGCCGTCTGATACTAATATAGGTATTGGATTAAAAGAATGTTTTTTTTAAAATAATTTGCTTTACGTCGCTCCGACACAGATAGGTTTTATGGCGCCGATGGGACTGGAATGGGCTAGGAACGGGAAGGAAGCGGCCGTGGCCTTAATTAAGGTACAGCCACAGCATGTGCCTGGTGTGAAAATGGGAAACCACGGAAAACCATCTCCAGGGCTGCCAACAGTGGGGTTCGAACGCACTATCTCCCGGATGCACACTCACAGCTGCGCGCTCCCAACCGCACGGCCAACTATCCCGGTCCGTATGTCGTTATCATCCGGGTTAATTTAATAAGGGAAATGCACCAATTTGAATGTTGCACTTTTTCAAAGGCTCTTCACAGCCAATGAAACAAACATAAACATATTTTTGCTGTTCCAGATTTCTGGGGAGGATATTTAATACAAACAAGGCGCTAGGTTGTTCTAAGTGCTTTTCGCAATCGAAACTTTACATCCTCGAGGTCCTGTTCGCATTTATTCCTTATCCTAACATGGATCGACGGAACAGTGGCACCGGAGGTCAATGACTGTGTTAGCGGTAAGGTGTGCACAAGACCAGCGGACGCGAAGAATGGTGTGTAGGAGTGGGGAAGGGTTGTGGAAGCGCTCAAGGCCAGGCTAGTGGACATGATGATGACTTTTATTATAACAGAGGTATTATTATTATTATTATTATTATTATTATTATTATTATTATTATTATTATTATTATTATTATTATTAGTAGTAGTAGTAGTAGCAGTAGTAGTGCCTCCGTGGCTCAGGCGGCAGCGCGCCGGCCTCTCACCGCTGGGTTCCGTGGTTCAAATCCCGGTCACTCCATGTGAGATTTGTGCTGGTAAAAGAGGAGGCGGGACATGTTTTTCTTCGGGTACTCCGGTTTTCCCTGTCATATTCCATTCCAGCAACACTCTCCAATATAATTTCATTTCTTCATCTGTCATTCATTAATCATTGCCCCAGAGGAGTGCGACAGGCTTCGGCAGCCGGCACTATTCATATCCTCGCCGCTAGATGGGGGCTTCCTTCATTCCATTCCTGACTCGGTCAATGACTGGAAACAGGCTGTGGATTTTCATTTTCATTTTTCTTCAGTAGTAGTAATATCAAGAATTTGTTTCGAACTAAGGCTAGGATAGAGAAGAGGTCAGCTGTGGTCTAATGTTGGTACTATCTTGGCATTCTTCTGGAGGTGAAATGAAAAAACATGGAAAACCACTTCTAGGACGACCGAGAATGGCATTTAACTTACCTGACTCTGAATGAACCCTCTTCTAGTCTCTCAAACTAGCTTGTAATTGGTTACAGAACCAGCAGCTTAACTCGGGACAATCAGATGTGAAGTTATATTGTTTACTCCTTGACCTCATCGATGGACGGAAATAAACCAAGACGTTGAATTTTGCGCTTCGTTAGTAAACTTGAATTTCTCTTCCGCAGCTAAACGTTGTGTGATAGGTGCAGTAGGTTAGATTATGTGTTTAATGCATTATAACTTGTACACCGGAAGGAATTCTAGCAATAATTCTACGATACTGAACCTCAGTTTGCGTATTACTCGCTTTAGGATGATAGGTACAGGACAGCGTATTCTTTAATCAAGTCAACATTTGATGTAATATTGTTTGTACGTTTGTGGGTATATTACCAGGAAAATAAAAGTTTAGTATTGGCCTTACGTCGCACTGATACAGATAGGTCTTATGGCAACGATGGGAGAGTAAAAGCCTACGAATGGGAAGTAATCGGCCGTGGCCTTAATTTAGGTACAGCCCCAGCATTTGCCTGGTGTGGACATGGGAAACCACGGAAAACCATATTCAGTGGTGCCGTCAGGGGGGGCTCCAACCCAATATCTCCCGGGTGCAAGCTCACAGCTGCGCGCCCCTAACCGCATGACTAACTCGCCCGGTCAGTAAAAAAATAATAATATTGGTTTTGCGTTCCTCTAACTACTTTTACGGTTTTTGAAGACGCTGAGATGCCGGATTTTGTCCATTGGAGTTATTTTACGTGTCGTTAAACCTGCTGACACGGGGCTGACGTATTTGAGCACCTTCAAGTACTAACGGAGTAAGGCATGATCGAACCTGCCAACTTGGATCAGAAAGCCAGCGCCTGGGCCACTCAGCCCCGCCCCCGGTAGAATGAGTGGGAAGTTTGAATTCACTTACGACTTATACACGGATGGCACCAAACATATTAATTACGATAACTTAATCCTAATCCTAGCCCTTTTAATTACAAATACTGCAACTACTCTTATTTTTAAACCTCTCTTGGCATGGTAATAATAATAATAATAATAATAATAATAATAATAATAATAATAATAATACCGAGCTCGATAGCTGCAGTCGCTTAAGTGAGGCCAGTATCCAGCAATCGGAAGATAGTGGTTTCGAGCCTCACAGTCGGCAGCCTTGAAAATGATTTTCCGTGGTTTTCCATTTTCACACCAGGCAAATGCCGGATTTTGTCCAGTGGAGTTATTTTACGTGTCGTTAAACCTGCTGACACGGGGCTGACGTATTTGAGCACCTTCAAGTACTAACGGAGTAAGGCATGATCGAACCTGCCAACTGGAGAAATATTTAGTCACTGTTCATTCCTACTGGCAATAGGCTGGTGGCTAAATATGTGCGCTGTTAGCTATTAGCTTCACATGGATTATTGACAATAGTTAAAAAACATTATATTTACCTTAATTAAGGCCACAGCCATTTCCTTTCACTTCCTAGGCCTTTCCTATCCCATCGTCGCCATAAGACATATCTGTGTCGGTGCGACGTAAAGCAAATAGCATATAATAATAATAATAATAATAATAATAATAATAATAATAATAATAATAATAATAATAATAATAATAATAAAAATAATCCCTGCTGCCTTTTATGTATGGTAGAGGACCACCAAAGGCTAAGGGAGAATCGAAGTTCAAATGTGGCATTTGGCCAGCGTCTGTTCCCTAGTCTAGGTGCGATTGTTAATTTAGGTGTCGGAGCCTTGCCGGTAGGAGCTTACCCTGCACACCCACTCTTCGTTATAACCCTTTATAGGTGAGTGGCTAAATATTTAGCCACCTGAACTTTCCCTCAGTGATCAAATTTTATTTTTTATTAGAAGAACATGATTTGTAGCAGGGCTGGATGTCATTTGATTTGATATTGTTCTTTCATCAAACCCTTTCAAACAAACTTCAGAACGTGGTGGAGAAATATTTAGTCACTGTTCATTCCTACTGGCAATAGGCTGGTGGCTAAATATGTGCGCTGTTAGCTATTAGCTTCACATGGATTATTGACAATAGTTAAAAAACATTATATTTACATGAAATTGTGAATATCGGGATATAATATAGCAAACACTCCAGAAACACTCGATATATGGCAACAAACTGAGAATATACACAACATGTGACACTGCTAGGTATGCAAGAACTCAGTGTCTAAATACTTAGCCGCTTTCGTCCCAAATGGCAGCACAGTGCAGGAAATGACACACAGAACAGAAAGTGGCCAAATATTAAGCCACCGAACGTCTGCAGACACCACCAAATTCAATAAGGCTCAATATCAATGGATTCTGTCAAGCATATTCAACTTTATTGAAGTGTCTAAATATTTAGCCACTGTTCCTGTATGCAAACTAAACATAAAATAATGTGAGCGTTAAAAGGATAAAGGAGGACAAGCAAAATAATAAGTAACTTGCAGCGGGGGGATACTGGGGACTTGTTCCCTTAGAAACATCTTTATGTTCAGTCTGAGATGGGTGATGTTGAAGCAAGTTGTGGCACCTCATTTTATGAAACCACAAGGAATTTGCACGAAAAGGCCGCAGTAGGACACGGTAGAAACTGACAAGCGAAATGAACAAATACCTCTGCGGTAGCCTACCCACTTACAATTAACCAGAATAGATACTGAGAAAGTTCCCCACGGCAAACAATTCCATCACCTCGTAACAGAGAGATTCCCTGAACTTGCTACCAAAATTCTACAGAATATCCTTGATGATATAAGATAATTATTTGTGAATACAGTTGTGTTTGGGTAAGCAGGGAGTGCGGATGTGCTGAGTTGAACGCGGAGTAATGGGCAACAGCTTGGCAACATACAGGGCAGCGATAGGGACCTGGCACTGTGGAATGGAAAGTATTGGGCCGATGCATAAGTTCTTGCGGTATTCTTTTGGGTTGGTAACAATGCGGCGTAAAGGGATTGCTTATCGTTATTCCATTGTTTAACTGAGTGTGGAGCTTGTGTGTTGTGAAACACAGGTTTTCTTGATTGTGAACGTATTATTTGTGTATATTTCAGGCAAACGGATATGGAATGTCAAGTTGAGAAAAGTGAGCATTTCCGACGCATTTTACTCTTTGACTTTAACCGTGGATCCAGTGCAGCAGGAGTGCGAGAAAAATTAGTGAAGTGTACGGGAATGAAGCAATTGCTGAAAGAACAGCACAAAAATGGTTTTCCCGCTTTCGAGCAGGACGGTTTGACTTGTCTGATGATCAACGTTCTGGAAGACCTTCAGAATTTGATGAAAATCGCTTGAATGAGTTTCTTCATGAGAATCCTCGTCAAGAAACGCAGGAAATGGCGCAAGCTTTTGAATGTGATCAGTCAATTATTGTACGCCATTTGAATTCGATGGGTAAGGTACATAAATTGGGTATATGGGTATCACAAGTACTAAGTGACAGTAGCAAAAATCTACGAGTAAACATCTCTTCGTCATTTCTTGCCTGGCACCGGTTGGCCTGTGATAGGCACGAAGCATTCCTTTGGAACATTGTCACCGGCGACGAGAAATGACGCCTGTATGTCAACATGAAGAAGAGGAAAGGGTGGCTCAGCCCATCAAAACAAAAAAGTAACTCCTCGTGCCAAGGATAGTGCCCATCCACAGAAAATCGTGTTGTGTGTTTGGTGGAACAAAGATGGCATTCTTCACCATGAACTTCTTCCAAAAAACGTAACGATTACCTCTGCTGTGTATAGTGACCAGCTAAGATGGCTTGCTGTTGCTATTGACAACAAAAGACAAAGACAACAACCAGTCTTATTGCTCCATGATAACGCTCGTCCGCATATAGCGCAATTGACCAAAGTTGTGATTGCTGAACTTGGCTGGGAACATCTTCCTCATTCTCCGTATAAGCCCGACCATGCTCCCTCAGATTTCCATCTTTTTCGCTCTCTTTGTAACCACATTCATGGGCTGTTTCCTGATGAAGCTTCTCTCGACCAATGGCTAACAGATTTCTTCCACTCGAAACCAAAACAGTTCTATAGGCGAGGCATTCAACTGCTACCTGAACGTTGGCAGAAGGTCATAGAGAGTGGAAGTGAATACATCACTGAGTGATTGCGATTGAGAGTTACAGTGCGTGACAGTGACAGTAAAATAAAATAAAATATAAAACATAAGAATCGCACGAACTTATGCATCGACCCTATAGAAATGAGAGAAGAGTGAAGAAAAATGGTGAGAAAGTGGGGATGTCGGCAACTCTACTGGTGGCGGCGGTGATGGTTGTGCTGTTGAAAATAGGGGGAGTTGAAGTTAATCCGGGTCCTGGTCCAGTGGGTTCAATTGGATGGGAGAAATCTGAAGCGATAAAAGAGATGATAAGAGAGGCATGCCAGACGGAGCAAATAAAGGAAATGTTTCGAGAGCTATCTACGAAGTTTAAGGACCTAAAGCTGTATATTAAGGAAGATGTGAGGAAAAGAAAGGAGGAGGTAGGATGTAATAAAAATGAGCTGGAAATATTGAAGCAGAAGGTAAGAATTTAGAGCAAGATCTGAGGGAGGCGAAGCAATTAGTAGTGAGGGGTGATCAAGAAATTATGAGGAAACATATTTTCATTTATGGTGTGCAAGAAGAGGAAAAAGAGAGTAAAGTCGAACTAGTATCCAAAGTGGTGGAAGTGGTGCAGAATAGAATGAAGATTAACTTTAGTGAAGTTGGTATAGACGATGTGCATCGTGTCGGGAAAGTCAAGGGAAGGAGGTCATTAGAGTGAAATTAATATCTACATTGATGGCGGACATTGTGATAAGGAATGCTAGTAATCTAAAAGGAGAGGAAGTGTGGATACGAAGGAAGATCGACAGTGAAGCCACTGAGGAGAACAAAATCCTTAGCAGACATTTAAGGGAGGCAAGAAAACAAGGCCTTAAAGCATACATTAGAGGGCAGCAGCTGGTTGTCGGGGATGGAAGATGGTCACGTACATGGACGGTGGGTAGGTTAACGGAGATGAATGAAGAACATGAACGTCAGCAGAAGGCAACCCAGACGGCAGAGGGAGAAGTGAGGAAGGCCACGACAAGGAGAGGTAGCGATGACGTAGAGGAGAGTGATATTACGGAAGTGAGCGAAGTCCACCGCACACCAAGATCGGGAAGTGGAGAACTGTTGAATATGGAGCACGTGGAGCCAGGGATCGCAAGATTGGAGGGCAGCCAGGGGACGACGCAGACAAGAGGATGTGAGAAGAGAGAAGAAATACGACGTGAAGCAATGGGTAGGGGAAGAAGCTTACGTTTTCAAAGACTTTTGGGGAAGAAAAATAAGCTTGTAGAGGGTAAAGAGAGTGTGGAAATGGTAAAACAGGTGGTGAACGCAGGCGAAAGTGGGGAAGTGAGAGTAACTAGAAGTAAGACCACAAATACAATAGAGGGCAGAAAAATAGAAGAGGAAGCAGAGAAGAAGAAGGGGTAAGAGATAACTATTCTGGAATGTGGGTTTCATAAATACTGAAGGTCTGTCTAGTAAGCGGGCCATTGATGCATTGGCGGAGTTGGTAGAGGGTTTTGATACCACCCCTACGTCTAACTTACCCCTATAATCTTAAAATTAACTTGGTGGCCCCCACACTGGCGGAAAACTAGTCCACATGTGAGACGCCACCTTTACTGAAAAAACTAAATCTACAATGCAGCCTTTTACACGGGCGGTTAACCAGACCATGTGTAAGGGCCTCCCCTACATCTACCTTAACTCTATAATCCTAAATTAACATGTGGCCCCCACACGGGCGAAAAACCAGTCCACCTGCAAGGCGCCACCCCTACAACTACTGCCTGGCCGTGCCATCCGCCCTGGTGAGAAACGGAGCCACCCTCCCAGGGATGACTGCTTCTCTGTATAATTATCCGGTAGGATCGGAATATGCAAATCGTAACTTTTTTGAGGAATTAATAGAGGATATAAATTTGATTAGAGAAAAATATGAAGAAGATGGGGGTGATTTTAATGGGGGACTGTATTGCGAGGATAGGTACTTTAAGCCCATCATATAATAAGGAGGGGATTGAAGTAATGAGAAGAGAGAGACGGAGTGAGGATAAAGAGATAATTTGTTACGGTAATAAACTGTTGGTTTTCTGTGCGGCAGGAAATTTGTATATTTTGAATGGATGGTGGAGATGCGCTAAAAAAGGGAAGATGATATACATATCGACGCTAGGAGGGTGTGTAATTGACTTGGTGATTAGTTAGGGAGATATGCTGGATAGAATAAATAAGATAGAAGTAGTAGATTGGGCGGAATCATTCTACGCCCCCGTATATTTTACTTTGAGGAAGATGAAGGAAGAGGAGAAGAGGGGTACAGAGAGGAAGGGACGAGGGAAGGGCACGAGTCAAGTTAAATATAAATGTTCGGACGAGACAAAAGAGAAATTAAGCAATTATTTAGATGAGAACTTCCAAATCATCATGGGTGGGATTGCAGTAGCGTTGGGGGTTAATAATTTGGATATGGCCTTAGCATTATTAGAAAAACTAATAGAGTGTAGCAGGTGTGATAAGAGGTAGAGCAAAACAGAAAGGAGGAGAGGGGTGGTACAATAAGGAATGTAGAGAGATGAGAAGAGAGGTGATGAGGGCTTTATTGGTGTATAGGAAGAAGGGGGGATGGAGAAGAGGGAGGAGTTTTGTAAGTTACGAAAGATGTACAAGGGCATGTTAGTAGAAAGGGAGATGATATGGCGGAAGGAACAAGCGGAGGCAATAAATAGGACTGTAAAAACAACCAAAGTAGTAAGGTGTGGGAAAAAATAAACAGAATGTATAGAGGGGAGAGGAGGCAGGAACAGGTCAATATTAATTAAGAAAGTTGGGTCCAATATTTCCAGAGAATATTAGGACGGAGGGACATATGGAATAGGGAGGTGTTGACGAGAGAGACAGGGTGGGAGACAGAGCTGGGTAGTGTGGTTTTGGATGAAAGGATAAGGAAGGATGAGGTATTAGTAGTGCTGAGAAAATTGAAAGTTGGGCCTGCAGGGGGATTAAATGGCATAACATTGGTGTTTTGTAAAGAAGTAGTAAAAAATAAAAACGTTTTGGAGAGTTTGGTGAAGCTATGCAATAAGATATTTGAGTGTGCTAAAGGAAATAGGAATAATCCAAGTAACTATAGGGATATAACATTATTAGATTCACTGAGTAAGGTATATACTGGCATTTTAGCTAAGAGGTTGAGACATTGGGTGGATGAGTTTTCCATACTCTCGATGCACCAGGGTGGATTCAGGAAAGGAAGAACAACTATGGATAATGCCATGCTAGTGAGAACGATAATAGATAAACATGTAAAGTCAAAAGGAGGTAAAGTGTATATGGCTGCGGTAGACTTTGAAAAGGCCTTCAACACAGTGAGCAGGGGGACATTGTTCGAGAGATTAGGCCAGATAGGGATTTCTAAAAAGATGAGAAAAGTGCTTGAGGCAATATATGAGCAGGTGTACAGCAGTATTGGAATTGAAGAAGGATTAGTAAGTAAATGTACTGAGTAAAAAATAGGGTTGAAACAAGGTTGCAAACTATCTCCTATATTATTTTTTATTCATTAACGATATATTAAAAGAGCATGATGGGGAAAATGGGCTTGTCCTGTGTTAGAGGAGCAAGACATTCCGGGCCTGATTTTTGCGGATGATGACCCCTTGTTAGCGCTGTCAGCCGGAGGCCTAGAAAATGTGTTAATGAGATGGTGGGGTGTGCCAGTAATTGGTCGTTGAAAATCAATAGTAGTAAGACAAAGGTGATGGTGTGTACAAAAGATAGGAGTAGAAAGGCTAAGGGGAAACTGGCAATAAAAGATGAGATAATTGAGGCATCGAGTACGCTAGAGTATCTGGGTATACTTATAAGTAGGAACGGGAGATGGTCCGACCAAATTAAACAATTAAGTGGAAAGGATTGGCTGCACTCTCGGTAACAAGGGTATTAGAAAATAAGTTCACGAACATTGAGTGAAAGGTCCAGAGAATGGTTTTTCGAACGGTAGTTAAAAGCAAAGTTTTATATGCGGTTGAGATATGGGGGATAGAAAGGGAGAGTGGAGTACTGAATCAGGTAGTTAGTAAATTTAGTGAAATTATAATGGGGCTCCCATTCTGTGCGGTCACTGCGGGAGCAAGATTAATGTGCAATGAATGCGTAGAGGTAGATATATTAAAGAGAGTAATAAGTTACTGGTTGTGATTGAACGGAGGGGAGGGATGTCAACTCCTGAAGATAGCATACCAGCATCAGATTAAAAGCAGGTATGGATAATATTGGGTAGATAACGTGAAAAGTAATTTGGAGAAGCTATATTTGGGACATTACTGGGAGAGAGACTGGATAAAGATTAAAGGAACAAATTGGAGGAATATTGTAACAAGAGTGAAGTATATTCAAAAGCAAGGGCTGGAGGCTGAATACAGGAGCAGAGCGTCCTTCAGGATGTTTAATAGAGTAAGCCAAGAGATTAACATGCAGATAGGGAACGTTAACTGAACGACAAGAAGAGGTCAGATATGGTAGTTGTTGGGTATGTACATGAATAAAGGGTGGTCGCTGGAAAAGGACATTACGGTATGTATGTTGTGTGGTGTAAAACGAGAAGATTTTCATTTGATAAATGCTTGCAAGGGAACTCTAGTTATTAGAAGAAAATTAATGATTTTTCGCTGATTATAATTACCTTTTTTAAACTCCCCCTTGCCTCTCTTATCTACCATACGGTATTGTCCAATAGCCCTACTATTACAACCATACTTTCTATCGAATTTATTTTTCACTATGACAAGAACAGCGTTGGAGTCACTTATACCATCTCACTTCAGTTTCTCTATGGATCTCACCTGGTTTTTCAGCACCACGTCTAAAATATTTTTTCCCTCTAGTTGGTTCCTTCACTTTCTGATTCATTTGTCCTTCCCAGATGAACTTATTTACCGTTTACTGATCATGCTTTCTGTCATTCGCATTACCTTTCCCGTTAACATTTTGTAAACTGAGATCACCCACTACTATTACGTTCCTTTTTTCCTACAATTGGCTTTACGTTACATCAACACAGATAGGTCTTATGGCAGAGAAAAAGGCTAAAAGTAAGAAGGCAGCGCCCGTGGCTAAGCTACAGCCGCAACAATAGCGTTCCTTTCTGAGTCGTCACACACATGGGTGATTGTCTTATTAAATAATTCCGCATTAGCTTCACCGCCACCCTTGCCAAGTCTGTACTGCACCCGACAGGGGCATGACCCAAGGACCCCTGGTCAATACTGGTTTTAGAAATTACAGATGTAATGATCTCTGAGGGAATAAAACCCAAAACTAATTAATATCCATATCATTAAGACAGATAAAATGAGTCTTTTAAATTTATTCTGCAGGATTTCATTAGTTGCGATCTATTGCACAATATTGTCCTTTGTATAGCCGGAACTCGCGGCAGAAGCCAAGCTCGCCTAGACTCGAGTGGGGCTGCAATCGGGAATTCCCCATGACCCAACTCGAGAGAAGACATCGCTTCCTCACGACGAGGAGAATGAGGGGAAGCAAACTTTTTCGAAACGAAATATGGAAACCATCTTTAATTCAGACTATCCAACTTAAATATCTACGATCTAAAATTAATGAAATTTGAATTATGGAGTCGTCTTCCGATTTAAAAGAGATAAATGTCATTGGGACATTTATTTAGAGTGTCTAATGTCCTCTTACTTGATAACCTTCAGATGAAGAAAGAATACGGTGTTGTTTCTGTGTGGAGAAGTACCGGGACCATCTGTTTATTCTCATGACACCTCCTCGACAAGGGAGTTCTCCCTCGAGTGCTAGGGGAAGCCGGACAGACTTTAATTAATTACAGAAGATCCTACGAAGAATAATCGTACGGATATGCCTCAATCACATCTGGTGAGTACTGGTCACCTGATAGTTGTACTATTTGACCTCTAATGGGCCGTGGATAGGCCGTATGCAGATTAGGGGTGGGAGAAATGGTCTCCTTGTAAAAAGCACTTCCGAGGGCGAAGCGCGTCATTCGGGACTCGCAGCTTACCGACGGCGGAGATATGTTCAGTTAAGTTCTCATTGATCCTTTGTTTAAGTGACTTTAAACTTAATTTTCAAGTGAAATAGTGTACTGTGCGTAAATATTGCATAGATTTGATAGACGTAACGCCAGTGATTAAACTTTAAGGATCAGTGACTTGTCGCGAACACTCAATACGATTCGTATTATTATTATTATTATTATCGCGCTACTCTGTCGAGTAGTAACAAAGGTACGCGGAATCCGATACTGAACTGCGGATTGCGAAGTAATATCCAAAATCGTGGCCGGATGTTCACACTGAATGCAACTAAACAGATTTTGAAATAAATAGTGACGAATTGTGTGCCTAGGAATACCACCAGCGGTTTCATCAACCAGGAGCTATGGACTTCCAGCCTGAAGGAAGAATGGTGCCACCAGTAATTGCTTTGGTGCCAATGGACCAGCACTAAACCAGCAATGGACTTCCTGAGCTGACAACGGGTCATCAAGTGATGGAGATGAGTATTCTTAATTTTATATGGCCTGATAGAGGGGACGGGAATTATTTATCATAAGCTGACGCTATCATGTTAGGGATAACTTAATTGGAATGTTGTAGTGCCGAAATGGAGCACATAGCTTTTATTTCTTATTTTATTTAATTAACAACGGGTCTGAGCGATTTAACTGTAAATAATTTTGACTATATTTTAATAGGTTTGCATGCGGTATAAGATTTACACAGTTAGTTTATTTTGGGAGACTTGTGTTCAATTAAGACGTCAGGAGAATAGTATTTCAGTAAATTCAGGGTAATTTAAGCTAGGCTGTAGTTGATTCTGTATTAAAAAATGCATGACTGATAAATAATAATAAGTGACGTGAGACCCCAGAGTCACGAGAAATGAAGATGGAACTGATACCCAGGCCTCCTTTGAAATATTTAGCTAGGGAGTGTTACTATCTAAGCTGGATTACTTGATCAGGTTTATCATAATTTATTTACAATTTAATGGAGTTAGTTACCGTGTGAATATTTAATTGAGTTAATTACCGTGCAGATATTTAATTGAGTTAATTACCGTGTGAAAAATTAATTGGGTTGATCACTGTGTGAATATTTAATTATAAGTTAATTACAGTATGAATTTTTGATTGATTTGTTTAGCGTGTGAATATTTAATTCATTATTGTACTACCGTGTGGCGATTTAATTAGAAATTAATTATCTGTTAATCACAAATTTATTAGGGATTAATTACATCGTCATTACGAGGAAGTTCGGTATGATCACACAGTATGGTCTAATTACCAGGTAAATCACGTAGGAAGGTAGTGTAATAATGAATCCAGCAATAATAATAATAATAATAATAATAATAATAATAATAATAATAATAATAAATTGTAATGACGGTGATCATACAAATATTGGTATCATAAAAACCGGTGTTGCGTTGTGAAGTCATGGCAGTTTAAAAGAAATATATGTGTTGAATCGAGGTGATGTATTGGGAGCCGATGCAATTTGCTTAATGAGGAACTGACGTCAGGTTGTTGTGAACGCACCTCAGGATGAGATGTTTTTGTTAAAGAAAGGGGCGTGTTATGCCTGTGAAGGCCGAGGCCATTGACTACCCGTGTAGAGGGTTGGGGGCGCCCGACCTAGTAAACAGAAGTGTTTTTGTGTGTGTGTCCGCTCATAGAGAGGGGAGCTTTGAGTTAAAGGAAACAAGGCCTGTAGGAATCGGCTAATAATGGGAAATACTCAACACGCCAGAATGAAGTATTCGCTAATAAATGACACGGCGATTGGTACCAGTATTTGTTACTTTACTGTCGTTACTCATTTGAGTATAATGTAGATAGGGATTGCAGTGTCCTGCTTTCATCCCAAGGGGTTGTCAGTTCGGCTCCCGACGTCGGCATTGGTACTCCACAATGCCCAAATGAAGAATGGGGTACCTCACATGTTCATTGTATATAATATGTCTTTCTCTAAGTTGTTTATGTAACATGTTGTGACTATAACTAGCGTCGGCGATGGTTCTGCCATCGGCGCGGCGAGTTGCATCTTAGTGAGGGTCGGTTCAAACCCGGGCGTTTGTTCCACATTTGTGTAAATTCTTTCATGATATTCCGTTGGGAAATAATTGTGTGTTTTTAGTATAGGGATCGCTCAGACTTGTTGCATGCATGTTAATCTTATTAGTCAACTAGCTGATGTACCCGTGCTTCGCTACGGGATTCTCAGAAAGACTGCTTTGTGGTTTTCCTAACTGAATTTAACATAGGTCTTTACAAAAACCTCAGTAGGAATGTAGCGATTGAAAGCAATGTTATCATATAAATTACTCGACAAATGAAAAACCGCACACTTTCTCACCTTCAACGAACAGTACTACGGTGCCGATCTAAGAGTCCAAAGTTCCAGAGCTGAAATAACCAGGTCGCAGACTGCCGTGAACACTCCTCTGTCATTATTCCGTTAAATATGCACACTACTCATTCCAATCAGTGCCTCAGAGTAGGGATTGCATAGCTTGAATACTATGATGAACCAGTGTGTTACGTACCAGATATATCAGAAAATGTATGAACCAGAGGAATGGCATGCTAAAGAAGAAAGTTATCTTACTCCCCAGCTACTTCCCGCCATTATACAGGCGGGCTGTTACAGTCGGTACGACCAGGCGAGTTGCCCGTGTGGTTAGGGGCGCGCAGCTGTGAGCTTGCATCCGGGAGATAGTGGATTCGAACCCCACTGCCGGCAACCCTGAAGATGGTATTCCGTGGTTTCCCATTTTCACACCAGTCACACCAGGCTGTACCTTAAAGCCAAGGCCGCTTCCTTCACACCACTATTCCTTTCCTATCCCATCGTCGCCATAAGACCTACCTGTGTCGGTGCGACGTCAAGCAAATTAAAAGAACCTTGGTACGCTGCAGTAATCCTATCTATCGGGGATGAGAGGAAACAGAAAACAAAAAGCACATCACAACAAACAATGGTCAATGTAATGTTATTGTTGATAAAGTTTATGAGCTTTCTATATTGCAGGCCTTCACATTAGTTTTCTTTCGTCTCTGTGATATTAGGGTGTCTTACAAAATTATTGATATCATAGACTGTAGTTCCTTATTCTCAGACTTTACATACCGATTTTCACTCAATTCTGTTTACCCATTTTCTCGTGACTCGGCGCTGATATGGACCTGGTAACAAAAATCCAAATTCATAAATATCTCTGATTATATGAGGTACGCTAACAATGTATAAGAAATAAGTGATCGGAAATTAAATAACTTACATAACTACTACTAACTTACGACATAACTAAAGTTATGTTAGTTATGTAGTATTTATCGATACGACCACTAATAACATAGGTAGGTAAGGGTTATTCTGCCCGAAGGCAGGTCCGAACTTCCGCAGAGGTGTTCCTGAGCCGGAGTTTACGTGCGGTAGGGTGGCCAGTACCTTTCCGCTCCTCCATTCCCCTACCCCCCACCAACAGCGCGTGGCAGCCCATCCAACTCCTGACCACGCCCAATGCTGCTTAAATTCGGAGATCTCACGGGATCCGGTGTTTCAACACGGCTACGGCCGTTGGCACTAATAACATAAATAACTTATTTATTGAGAATTACATTTCAGGCCTTCCCCTAAACTACCATTTCACTCAACGTGAATAAAATAATTTGTAGCCTAGATTGCAGTGGTTCATCACCCGACATTACATACCGATTTTCATTAAATTCTCTTCAGCCCTTTTCTATTGATGCGTGTACAGACAGCCAGACAGACAGACAGACAGACAGACAGACAGACAGACAGACAGACAGACAGACAGACAGACAGACAGACAGACAGACAGACAGACAGACAGACAGACAGACAGACAGACAGAAATTACGGAAAAGTAAAAATTGCATTTCCTTATTACTGTGGACATTACCGATACAGAAATACCATTCTTTTCAAATTCTGAGCAATGTACAGACAAAACTCTTATTTTATATATATAGATAATATCATATAGCCTCAGTGTCTGTGGTAAATGCTTCCGTTCGTATCACGTCATGGCGAATTGCTTTGCGGTAAACAATACTCGGATCCATCACACACGACTAGAAGTCGATAACAAACCACAACAAATTCTTAATAATTCATGTAATTCATTTGTAAACATAGATGCGTCATTTCCATCATCATCAAGGTCTAATGAACCGCTTGTATTAATTTAAACTTTAATTCGAATGTGTTCTCATTTTAGTTAAGTATGCCCCGTTTCTCCTACCCTGTATGCCTTTAAGGTAATGTTAGATAAGCGCCTATTTTATTACATTTTCAACCCGTTAACGCCCTGTAGATCTCATGCCGGAGCCTTTTCTGGGTAGGGGCGGGTACAGTACATCCCGAAAACATCGGGTTCCCTATTATATTATAGATGACCCCTACACCTAGAATTTCATGTTCGTCAGCATAAAATGTTTCATAGCTTACACATTCTTTTCTCACCAGTATGAATACTCCCACTCCTACCGTTTCCATCCTGTCTCTGTGATAAACACCTTGAAAGTGTGCCATTAAAGTACCGTTCCGTCACATGTAATTGGTCCAATCAAAATATTATAACCACAACCGAGCATGTAGCCCGTGGTTTGGGTCACGTAGCTATCAGCTTCCATTCGGGAGATAGTGGGTTCGAACCCCACTGTCGACAGCCCTGAAGGTGTTTTTTCCGTGGTTTCCCATTTTCGTACCAGACAAATGCTGGGACTGTACCTAAATTAAAGTCTGCCGGGCTGAGTGGCTCAGATGGTTGAGGCACTGGCCTTCTGATCCCAACTCGGCAGGTTCGATCCTGGCTCAGTCCGGTGGTATTTAAAGGTGATCAAATACGTCAGCCTCGTGTCGGTAGATTTACTGGCACGTAAAAGATCTCTGGCGGGACAAAATTCCGGCACTCGGCGTTCCCGAAAACTATAACAGTAGTTAGTGGGACGTGAAGCAAATATTATTATTATTATTATTATTATTATTATTATTATTATTATTATTATTAAATTAAGGTCACGACCGCTTCCTTCCCACACCTAGCCGTTTCCTAAACCATCATCGCCATAATACCAATATGTGTCGGTGCGAAGTAAAGCAAATTGAAAGAACAACACCAATCGTGTACCATTTTTAATAGAAGCATGTCGTGCCTTATGATATGAAACAGTACTGAGTACCTGCCTCTAACAATATCGTGACTGCAAGAACTTGGTATGTTATAGTGTGCTTGTCAACATGAATAATGCAGTCAGTTAGTCTTTGTCCTTCAGTTCCCAAGGGTGAGGGCGGGGTAGCTTCCGGCAGCTGAAGGACTCGTACGGAGCAAAATTTCTAGGAATTGAAGGAATGTTAAACGAATAATAATAATAATAATAATAATAATAATAATAATAATAATAATAATAATAATAATAATAATAATAATAATAAAGTTACGAGTAAAACACTGACTATTTTACCGATCTAATTTAATTCAGGATGACCCAATCACTACACACACATACATACAATTATAATCAACCATGAATGACCACACACCAGTAACTGCTGTCTGTTTACATGTTTCCCACCTCAAGACTCCAGCTGGGCAGTTTTTACCTGGAACAGGCTATAATCCTTATTGAAGGGCTTCACCTTTCACTTTCGTTCGGCTCCCCAGTCGCCTCACTCAACAGCTGAAAGCAGACAGGGTCGAACAGAGGACAGCTGACCGCAACACATGACGACTGCTCCTTGGCTCGACTCGGGAGAAAGTTCGCCACTCACACATTCAACACAGTTTATTCACGTGGCCGCTCCACACAGTGAACTACTCAACATTGACAAACCAACTGTTCCACACACAGACTCCACGTCGGTCTACAGTCCACACACACAGTACTTCAAGGCAGTATACACACAGCACTCCACTCACTATTCCAACGCAGTACACACAGTACTTCGCTCAGGACACGACGATACTCAGGAATCCGCTATGATACTGACGATAGCCACCGCTACTGCCATCCCATTCCCATTATTGACTCCAATTACTGTCTGACTGACTGTTCGCGGCTAGCCTTCTTTTTATATCCCAATAATGGAGTACTAGACTCTTCGGGATTTGGCCAGAGACAAAACATCCTCGTTACCCCTTTCAGAAGCCGCAGGGGGAAATCAGACGAAAAGAACAATGGAGAAGAGATCGCGGCTTGTCTTCGGGCCGGTGGAAGTCCTGGTTTAGTCATCCCTTCCAAGAAATACCGAAAGGGTCTACAATAGGGCTGGCACGTAATAATAATAATAATAATAATAATAATAATAATAATAATAATAATAATAATAATAATAATAATAATAATAACATCAGCCGCAGTCCTAATTTCACCACTCCTTACATCTTATTTTTCTTCTTCTAAATCTATTTTGGTGGATTCTGATATACCTACTGTAGATACATGGAACAGCATTTTGTATGCCTTCGTTGTTTTGTCGAAGTCTTATAGAATGTACGTACAGTGGTAGGGGAGCCCAAAAGGAACGATATGACTGACCGGTAAGGTTGGTAATGGGAGGGAAACACCTATGAGTAAACAGCAACAAAAGAAAAGAATGGAATTATTATTATTATTATTATTATTATTATTATTATTATTATTATTATTATTATTATTATTATTATTATTATCATCTGACGACAGCAGTTCACTGCATTGAGGTAAGGGGCGAAAATCTAATGAGTCTTCTCCTTTCATCTGGCAGTACCACTTAATTTCAACATCACTCAGGGAAATTGGTAATTTAGAGTATTTCACCCTCAACCCAGAAATTTAAATTTTTAAAAGCCCTGTCAGTTCAATTAACTTTGCCAAAAGAGAAATCCACTTTGGATAATTCATTGAGAAGCTATATTTCCTCTAACACGTAAAAAAATGAATAATACAAGAAGGAAACAGTATAGCACCTTTCCGTACCAAACGCCGCTTTACTGAAGAACGTATTGTGTGTGTGGGAACGTTAGAACTACCTGTAATTTAACTCGTATTTCCATTACGAAGATTTCTTTTAAATTATCAAACTGTCTTTCATAATCACCTTTCGCACACAGGTTTTCCTCATCTTCAAGGAAATGAACCAGTAATACACTCGAGCTTTGCTCGAAGAAGTTCCGATAAGAAACGGGCTATGTGCTGTTTTTCTCCTATATATACAGACATGGACAAAATAACTCATACCCGTACCCATCCAATACAAAATGCTTTATTGCTGGACCAATACGGAGTACAGGTCAAAATTACAAAAAGTATTCGGGAGATAGTAGGTTCGAACCCCACTGTCCGCAGCCCTGAAAATGGTTTTCCGTGGTTTCCCATTTTCACGCCAGGCGAATGCTGGGGCTGTACCTTATTTAAGGCCACGGCCGCTTCCTTCCCACTCCTAGCCCTTCCCTCTCCCATCGGCGCCATAAGACCTATCTGTGTCGGTGCGACGTAAAGCAACTAGCAAAAAAAAAAAAAAAAAAAAAAAAAAGGAATTACAAAACCAAACGCATACCTTGTACAGCAGTGTACATTAAAAAGCACAAAATAAACTGGAATTAAATAACAGTATATAACAAAGCAACAAATACGTACTCCATGACACTACTTGTCTGGACATAAGTATTCATACCGTATCCCAGAAGAGTTCACAACTCAATGAAGAAACAGATATTACCAACTCGATCAGTAGTGCGTTTGTTTGCCTTTCCTGTATTTTATTTCTTTTAAACTTCTGGACATTGAGAACACCAGTTTTCGTGTTAGTTCAGATGAAATATTCCTCCATTCTTGTTGTAGTAACTCTTGCAAGTGTGCTTTAGCCTACTTGTTATGTGGTGTTTTCTTAGTCTGAACTCCAATTCTCACCATAGATGTTCGATGGGGTTGGTATCCGGCGATTGGGGATGTGTTTTAATGTGTGCGGCGTGTTGTAGACTACCCACATACGAACAGTTTCCGCCGTATATTTGGTGTCATTGTCGTGTTGGAAATAAAACTCATTGGAAATCGCAAGATTTTCGGCGCTTTTGGGAAAGTTTTCTTTTAGGATATTCAGATATTGAAATCTGTCCATGGTCTCCTCGATAAATACCATCTCCCCAACACCTGAAGCGGCAATTGAGCCTCACAGCATAACCCCACCCCCGCCGTTCTTCAGAGTGGTAACGAGGTTCTGCTCATCGAGCTCTGTGTTGGGGCGCCTCCACACTAAAATGCGTCATCAATTCGGAAAATATTAAATTTTTTCTGATCTGTAAACATCACTGTTGACCAAAACGCATTATCTTTCGCCACATGTTCTTTTGCAAATTGTAGTCTCTTCCGTCGATTCACTTTCGTTATGTGCGGTTTCTTTCGATACCCAGAGAGTGAAGAACCCTCCTTACTGTTTTGTGTGACACTCCGTGATGGAAATATTCTGCCAGCTGCGATACTATTGCCGAAGATGTAGTGTGTGGTTCTTTTCAATTGTGGTTACTATGAACATTTCTTCTCGTGCAGTCAGTTTCTTCGGACGTCCATTTCATTTCTTGCTTATAAGAACATACTCCTCCCTTGCGAACCATGTGACTTTGCCGCGGTGGGGAGGCTTGCGTGTCCCAATGAAGCAGATAGCCGAGCCGCAGGTGCAAACATATCGGGTGGGTATCTACTGAGAGACCAGATTAAGAAATGGTTCATCGAAAGGGGGGTAGCAGCTTTTCGGAAGTTGCAAGGGCGGCAGTCTGGATGATTAACCGATATGGCCTTGTAATAATACTCAACATGGCTTCGCTGTGTTGATACTGCTACACGGCTGAAAGCAACGGGAAATTACAGCCGTAACTAAATCCCGAGGACATGCAGCTCCCTCTGTATGAATGATGTACTGATGATGGCTTCCTCCCAGGTAAAATATTCCGGAGGTAATCTAGTCCCCCATTAGGATCTCCGGGTGGGGACTACACGAGAGGGGGCGATCATCAGGAAGATGGACACTGACATTCTACGAGTCGGAGAGTGGAATGTTAGAAGTTTGAATCGTTGTGGTAGATTAGAGAATCTGAAAATGGAGATGGATAGACTAAAGTTAGATGTAGTTGGTACAAGTGAAGTACGTTGGCAGGAAGAACAGGTTTTTTGGTCAGGCGACCACCGAATTATCAACACAAAATCAAACAAGGGAAATGCAGGAGTTGGTTTAATAATGAATAAGAAAATAGGGCAGCGGGTAAGATACTACGACCAGCATAGTGAGACTTATTGTCGTCAAGATAGACACCAAACCAATGCCCACCACAATAGTGCAGGTCTATATGCCTACTAACTCAGCGGATGACGAGAAAATCGAAAGAACATATGAAGAGAGAGGAGATTTAATACAATATGTAAAAGGTGATGAGAATCTAATTTTTATGGGAGACTGGAATGCAGTGGTAGGCCAAGGAAGAGAAGGTAATACAATAGGAGAATTCGGATTGGGACAAAAAACGAAAGATGAAGTCGGCTGGTTGAATTCTGCACTGATCATAATTTAGTCCTTGCCAATACTTGGTTCAAACACCACAAACGACGGCTTTATACGTGGACGAGACCTGGAGACAGTGGAAGGTACCAAATAGACTTCATTATGATTACGTAGAGATTCAGAAACCAGGTGTTGGATTGAAAAACATTCCCAGGAGCAGACGTGGCCTCTGACCACAACTTGTTGGTCATGAAATGCCATCTGAAGCGGAAGAAATTGAAGAAAGGAAAGAATGCAATAAGGTGGTATCTAGACAAGTTGAAAGAAAAGAGTGTGAGGGATTTTTTCAAGGAAAATGTTGCAAAAGGACTAAATGAAAAGGATGAAGGAAACACAATAGATGAAGAGTGGATAGTCATGAAAAAAGAAGTCAGCAGGGCTGCTGAAGAAATGTTAGGAAGGAAGAAAAGATCAACTAAGAATCAGTGGATAACTCAGGAGATACTAGACCTGATTGATGAACGATGAAAATACAAGAAAGCTAGAAATCAAGAGGAAAGGAAGGAATATGGGCGATTAAAGAATGAAGTGGATAGGAAGTGCAAGGTAGCTAAGGAAGACTGGCTGAAGGAGAAGTGCAAGGATATCGAAGGTTGTATGGTCCTAGGAAAGGTAGATGCTGCATACAGGAAAATCAAGGAAACCTCTGGACAAAGGAAATCTAGGTGTATGAATATTGAGAGCTCAAATGGAAAGCCACTTCTAGGGAAAGAAGACAAAGCAGAAAGATGGCAGGAACAAATCCAACAGTTGTATCAAGGTGAAGATGTAGATAATTTGGTTCTAGAACAAGAAGAGGCTGTTGATGCTAATCAAATAGGAGACCCAATTTTGAGGTCAGAGTTTGACAGAGCTGCGAGCGACCTAAATAGGAACAAGGCACCCGGAATTGATGACATTCCCTCTGAATTACTGAATGCCTTAGGAGAAACCAGCATGGCAATGTTATTCCATTTTGTGTGTAAGATGTATGAGGCAGGAGAAGCCCCATCCGATTTTCGGCATAATGTTGTTATACCTATTCCCAAGAAAGCCGGTGCTGACAGGTGTGAAAACTATCGCACCATTAGTTTAGTATCTCATACCTGCAAAATTTGAACACGTATTGTTTACAGAAGAATGGAAAAACAAGTTGAAGCTGCGTTGGGAGAAGATCAATTTGGCTTCAGAAGAAATGTAGGAACACGTGAAGCAATCCTGACTTTACGTCTGATCTTAGAGGATCGAATCAAGAAGGGCAAGCCCACGTACATGGCATTCGTATACCTAGAAAAGGCATTCGATAATATTGATTGGAATAAGCTATTTAGGATTCTGAAGGTGATTGGGATCAGATACCGAGAACGAAGAATTATCTACAATCTGTATAAAAATCTGTCTGCAGTGTTAAGAATCGAGGGCTTTGAAAAAGAAGCAGCAATCCAGAAAGGAGTGAGGCAAGACTGCAGTTTGTCCCCCCTACTTTTCAATGTTTACATAGAACTGGCAGTAAAGGAAATCAAAGAGGAATTTGGAAAGGGTATCAAAATCCAAGAAGAGGAAATCGAAACCTTGAGATTTGCCGATGATATTGTTATTTTATCTGAGACTGCAGAAGATCTCGAGAAGCTGCTGAATGGTATGGACGAAGTCTTGGGTAAGGAGTACAAGATGAAAATAAATAAGTCCAAACAAATGTAATGGAGTGCAGTCGAACGAAGGGAGGTGATGCAGGAAATATTAAATTAGGAAATGAAGTCTTAAAGGAGCTAGATGAATATTTTTACTTGGGTAATAAAATAACTAACGATAGCAGAAGTAAGGAGGACATAAAATGCAGATTAGCAGAAGCAAGGATGAGCTTTCTTAAGAAAATAAATTTGCTCACTTCAAACATTGATATCGGAATTAGAAAGATGTTTTTGAAGACTTTTGTGTGGAGCGTGGCATTGTATGGAAGTGAAACATGGACGATAACTAGCTCAGAAAGAAGGAGAATTGAAGCTTTTGAAATGTGGTGTTACAGAAGAATGCTGAAGGTGAGATGGATAGATCGAATCACAAATGAAGAGATACTGAATCGAATTGGCGAGAGGAGATCGATTTGGCTAAATTTGACGAGAAGAAGAGATAGAATGATAGGACACATCTTAAGGCACCCAGGACTTGTTCAGTTGGTTTTTGAAGGAAGAGTAGGTGGTAAGAACGGTAGGGGTAGACCAAGGTATGAATATGACAAGCAGATTAGAGCAGATGTACGATGCTGTAGTTACGTAGAAATGGAAAGGTTATCACAGGATAGGGTGGCATGGAGAGCCCTTAGGGCCGGTTCTACCATCTGCTGGTAAAGTGGCTGGCAGCTGCCCGGGAGGTAAACTACCTGGGGGTGTAAAGCAGCTGGTACTTTGCGTTGCGTCCAACCACCTCCGCGCAAGCGCTGGGTAGCTACCAGGAGCTAGACACCGATATATGGAGTTGGCTAGACTGATTTTCAGCGACTTCTCGCTTTCGAGTGTGCTGCTATCTATCGTCAGGTGTATGAAGCTCATTTCGATTGTCTTCTTTTCCTGTGCTTGCATCTCTTGATTATCTTCAAAAAGCCTAATAAGGGGAGTCTTAAGAGTTATGGACAACGATTTATGTCAAGCTTTCGTGATTTTAATCTATGAGCTTCAAAATCAATACCTAATTGGGATTAAAATCTCGACATTACATTTTCTTATGCCAGTTATAACCTGTCATGTAAGGCAGCGTTTCTGGAAAGTATTCTCGTAGTAGATTGGTCAAGTCGCTCGCTCCGTAATAGAAGGTATGCAGGTTTTCATCGTATTTCTAATTTACATTATCATCATCATCATCATCATCATCTGTTTACCCTCCAGGTTCGGTTTTTCCCTCGGACTTAGCGAGGGATCCCACCTCTACCGCCTCAAGGGCAGTGTCCTGGAGCTTCAGACTCTTCGTCGGGGGATACAACTGGGGAGTATGACCAGTACCTCGCCCAGGCGGCCTCACCTGCTATGCTGAACAGGGGCCTTGTGGAGGGATGGGAAGATTGGAAGGGATAGGCAAGGAAGAGGGAAGGAAGCGGCCGTGGCCTTAAGTTAGGTACCATCCCGGCATTCGCCTGGAGGAGAAGTGGGAAACCACGGAAAACCACTTCCAGGATGGCTGAGGTGGGAATCGAACCCACCTCTACTCAGTTGACCTCACGAGGCTGAGTGGACCCCGTTCCAGCCCTCTTACCACTTTTCAAATTTCGTGGCAGAGCCGGGAATCGAACCCGGACCTCCGGGGGTGGCAGCTAATCACACTAACCACTACACCACAGAGGCGGCTCTAATTTACATTAAAAAAATATTTTCGTTCCCTGCCGTTGTTCTTAACTCTTTTTCACGCGCTTCCCATATACGTATAAACACCCAACATCTTCCTTACGGACTTATTGCCTTTGAGCATTCTATCTGCAGGCTTCTGTGAATTGATTAAGTATCTCCACGATGCTCTATTTGCAACTAGCTCTGTGACCTCGTTTAGTTCCACATGCTTCCATTTATTTATAATGCATTTCATTCTAATGTTTATGAAGATAAAGTTGTAAGGCACCGTACTGTTAAAGAACTAATCGGGGTAAATATCCATCATAGGAAGAGGCATTCGGGAATGGAATAGTTTCCAATTTCTTCGAAATAATTTACAAGAAGACTATGTAAACAACTGATAGGGAATCTGCTACCTGGGCGACAGTCCTATACGGTATGCTATATTAATCGTATTATCACTTTCTATAGCCTAAGTAGCACACATATAAAGCATTTTCCTAGTAGACATAATATTGTGATTAAACATTTCAGTGAAATATGTTATTAACAAAAGAACGTATGGAAAGAGGCAAACAGATTAATACAACGCTAATAATGAGAAAAAAAGGGGTTCATCATAAAGAAGACTCGAACCTGAAAACCTCGTATTATGAGCTGTGCGCTTTATCCATTACGCTAGGAGGTACCTTACGGGGATGTAGCTACATAGCAAGAACTTATACCCGGAGTTTGAAAACTGAAAAAGTATAATATTAAATCTAATTTGAAATTATTTCCAAATAGGTTTCGATTTTATATCCTTTTAGAGTTTATTAGCGAAAGCTTGACGTGTAAAATGTGTTCCCTACGCTATCAATGCGAGAAGCTGGTGTGACCGTTGCAACTCTAAGGAAGCATTAATGTTCAAAATCCTGCAATACAGTATCGATCACTGTTACAGTATAATGCTTTTTTCAGTATACTAAGCTAATTTCAGTTTATGTCACCAGAAATACAGCTAATAATGTTCAGCTCTCAAAACTTGCCCGGCAGGTAAAGTCTTATCGGGGCCTCGAAGTGGCCAATAAATTACGCGCCGGGTAACGACGATTTATGCTGCCGATAGCGCTACCTGGGAGTGGTCGAACGGAAACATCCTTTTACGCGGAGGGCAAATTACGCGCTACTTTACCAGTAGGTGGTAGAACCGGCCCTAAGTCTTCCTATTTGTTTGCTACTCCCACTATTTTCTTGCAAACTTCTATTTTATTTGTTAACTTTGAATTAATTGAATATGTTTTATCTATTTGTACCCAGAGGATGTGTAACATGAGCCTATATATTACTGTTAATGTTGAACATTTGAATATCCGTAAGAGGAAGTAATCGTAACATTTGTAGTACGCAAATGTTCCTCTAGTTCAAGGTCAGCCAACTGGCTGGCGTGTGATGTAAGAGAGCCCGTGTGACGTCGGAGAGCCCATGTGACGTAAGAGCGCAGAAGTTAGAGAGACACTATCTTAGAGTGAGACGAAGAGACAGCCTCGGTTTGTAGTAAACACGTGCAGTGCCGTACGTAGTGGTGTTGTGGTACAGTACAGTACATAAATATGGACGAACCGGGCACATCACGGTGCGACAAGCTATTTACGCCTCCGATATTTTTATCTTTATGGGAAGATCTATATTTATTTGTTGAAAATGATAGGAATGCTACAGCTAAATGTTTAGTTTGTAGAAAAGAGCTACAGTATGTAAAAATATATAATTTACAACGCCACTACAGTTTGTGTCACGCTACAGAAAGAAAGGGTACGTGTAATTACAGAACTAAAAGGTACATTAAATAACCCTCTCGAGCATTCGATCAGTGAGTCAGCAGTTCGACTGAGTTATAAAATTTCATATTTAAGTGCAAAGAAACTTAAACCGTTCAGTGATGGTGAATTCGTAAAGGAATGTTTAATTCTAGTAGGTGAGGAGTTTTGTCCAAATATCATCGAAGATTTCGAAGCTACCAGCTTGTCCGCGCACACAGTGTCGAGAAGAATTCAAGACCTATCTTACGATGTCCACCTACAATTATTAGAACTGACAAAAAGCTTCCAAGCATCCTCCTTAGCAATTGACGAGAGCACAGATATTACTGACACGGCTCAAGTGGCTGTTTTCATACGAGGGGTTGACGAAAACCTTACAATTTGGGAGGAACTACTGGATTTAGTGTCTATGAAGAATACCACGAAGGGCATCGACATTTTCAACTGCATTGTAAGTGTTGTTGAAAATACTTCGTTGCCATGGAACAAACTAGTTTCAATAGCAACAGATGGTGCACCTTCTATGGTAGAATGCAATTCTGGAGTAGTTGGGCTCATAATACAAAAAATGAAGACTCTCAATATAGCTTTCTGTAATTATTGAACGCTTTCCCTAGGGAGAAACATTCAGAATATTCAAATGAACTGAACAATGTAATGACCGCATTGGTTAGAATTACTATCCTCATAAGATCAAGGGCCTTACGACATCGGAAATTCAAGGAATTCCTAGCAGAAAGTGACAGTGAACTTGGTGATTTGCCTTATCATTATGCTGTTCGCTGGCTTAGTCGAGGCAAAGTACTCGATGCGTTTTTTCAACTCGAACAAGATATAGCTACATTTATGGAACCACAAAATGTGCCAGTCCCCGAACTACAAGATCGCAGGTGGATTTGTGATCTCGCATTTCTTGCAGACGTAACAGGTCATTTGAACATTCTGAATGTTTCTCCCTAGGGAAAGTGTTCAATAATTACAGAAATGTTTGATAGAGTGAAATCGTTCAAATTAAAATTGTGTCTATGGGAGCGTCAGTTCATGAACAGAACTATTCCACATTTTCAGAAACTGCTTACAGTGTTTGAATGTGCTACGGCTGATGATATTGATAGGAATGACAAAATCATAAAAAACCTTCATTCGGAATTTGATTCTAGATTTAACAATTTGGAGTGTCTGGAAACTGATTTTCAACTTATAATCACGCCATTTTCAGTTGTTGCAGATAACGTCTATCCAGACCTGCAATTAGAGTTAATATATTTACAGTGTGATAGAGAACTAAGAGATAGATTTGTAAATAAGAAGGATTTGTGTGACTTTTATAGGCATTTTTCACAAAAAAAGGTTTCCCAGATTGCATAGGTTTGCAGCAAGAATGTTGAGTATTTTCGGTTCCACATCTGCCTATGAACGACTCTTTTCTATTTCAAAAACAACCAAACCAAAACATAGAAGACAGTTGTCAGATCACAATTTGAAGTGTGCTCTTAACCGTAGTGTTTCTCAAACATTATCACCAAATATTGAAAAACTAGTCAACGAAAAACAGACTACAAAAATCAAGGAAACCCACGAATGGCAACTGACCATCGATATCATGCGGTAAAACGTATGTTTTGAGTTTACCAATTACTCTTTGTACTATGTTGTTGTAAAACTGTACTGTTTGTTACTATTAGCACTCTTTTTACAGCGGATGATATTATAAAACACAGCGATTTTTGTTTATTGTCAGTTCCGAAGATGCACCGAAAAAAACAAGTTTAGTATGTATATGTAGAAATGAAGTTGCTTTATAACTCTTATGCTACTTCATAACAAAGTTACGTTACAATAAAGTATGTGGAGAGACATATATACTACACATACCGCATTGTACTACCTGCAGCCGTTGAGCCTCCCCCTACGAGTGACGTTGTGTTTCCCCTCGCCCCTCTAGCCTTCACTTCATAGTTACAGTACTAAGCACTTCGTTTCGCTGCCCGAGCAGAGTGTGTGACGTGTTACCTGACATCACACGTACACGCAGTTGGCTGACCCTGCCGGTTCTAGTTACACACACCACATCGCTGGGCACACACTGGACACTTCCAGGCCAAAAGGTGGTGGTCTGAAAACTGTAAGGTCCCCATATATAAGCACGACCGAAAAGGGGAAAGAACATTGTTATAGGGATATGTTTGCTGGATAAATATATACAAGTTGGAGAATGTCAATAATGTCACATAGTAACTTTCAAAAGCCGGCCCCGTGGTGTAGGGGTAGCGTGCCTGTCTCTTACCCGGAGGCCCCGGGTTCGATTCCCGGCCGGGTCAGGGATTTTTACCTGGATCTGAGGGCTGGTTCGGGGTCCACTCAGCCTACGTGATTAGAACTGAGGAGCTATCTGACGGTGAGATGGCGGCCCCGGTCTAGAAAGCCAAGAATAACGGCCGAGAGGATTCTTCGTGCTGACCACACGACACCTCGTAATCTGCAGGCCTTCGGGCTGAGCAGCGGTCGCTAGGTAGGCCAAGGCCCTTCAAGGGCTGTAGTGCCATGGGGTTTGGTTTGGGTTTGGTAGTAACTTTCAAAATATACAGCACTTCAATTTGCTGTCGATATTGTTCTTAAGAATAAATTCATCGGCTTCTGATAAGCTACGAATGATACTGGTTGAATATTTAATCATACGCAGTACTTGCGTGAACAAGACTCTCTTAGAAATTCTCACCGTTGTTCTGCTTTCTGTACGAGTATCCGTTTCCATATGGAGTAGACAACACACAAGGACTGAAATGACGATATTTCATTAACTCTTTGCACTATGGTCATGTAGAAAAACATAATTATGTTTCTAATCTTATTTATTTCTTATGTTCATATTGTCAGTAGGTACTTTTACATTTAAAAACATCAACGTCCGCCTCTCTGGTGTAGTGGTTAGTGTGATTAGCTGCCACCCCCGAAGGCCTGGGTTCGATTCCCGGCTCTGCCACGAAATTTGGAAAGTGGTACGAGGGCTGTAACGGGGTCCACTTAGCCTCGGGAGGTCAATTGAGTAGAGGTGGGTTCGATTCCCACCTCAACCATCCTGGAAGTGGTTTTCCGTAGTTTCCCACTTCTCCTCCAGGCAAATGCTGGGATGGCACCTAACTTAAAGCCACGGCCGCTTCCTTCCCTCTTCCTTGTCTATCCCTTCCAATTTCCCATCCCCCACAAGGCCCCTGTTCAGCATAGCAGGTTAGACTGTCTAGGCGAGGTACTGGTCTTCCTCATCAGTTGTATCCCCCGACACAATGTCTCACGCTACGGGACAATGCCGTTGAGGTGGTAGAGGTGGGGTCCCTCGCTGAGTCCGAAGGAAAAATCAACCCTGGAGGGTAAGCAGATGAAGAAAGAAAGAAAGAAAGAAAGAAAGAACATAAAACTCTGTGCTAGAAAAACATTCTCTGATCATTTTTGAAAACTCTGTATGGACCACGTATAAGTTTCTCTGTCTATACTTCCTATCTACGAAAGCAGCGCATTTATCGAACATCTCGTTCAGGAAAAAATACAGTGGTAATTTTAGGTATTTTACCTGGTATAAAAAATATAAACAACTGGGTTCCTATTATATTCAGCTGAAACACAGTGAGCCTTCCCAGCTATTATACTGCATATAGTCTGCGGTATTGTGATTGAACAATGGATATTTCTACTTTGTAATACAGGGAGTTCTATCTACACTGTCTATACAATTGCGTCCTTTCTTATGGAATACTTTTAAATTATGACATTCATAACTAACTGCCCTAAAACTGCTTTTCTCTTTCCTCGCATAGTAGAACAACTCAAGTTTATTGGTAAAATGAGTATTCGACAAAAAATATATTCCAAATGGTAAGACAATAAATATTTGAATTGCGAAAGATCATAACGCGGAACGAGGTATGAGTTTGACGCTGAACTTCGCACACAAGAGTCACATCGGTTTTTGTGTCAGACTGAGTATAGTCGCTCGAAGAATTAGTACAGTATATTGTACACTATCGGGAGGAAATTATCTGACCGGGCGAGTTGGTCGTGCGGTTTAGGGGCGTGCGGCTGTGACCTTGCACCCGGGAAATATTGGGTTCGAATTGCACTATCGGCAGCAGTAGTATAAGTCACGGGTTCTGCGGCCACCTCCCCCTCAGGCTCTCGGGAGAGGCCTCCACCTCATTGACAGCGCTGGTTAAGAGAGCGAGCCTAACCTCACATCCGCCATCTTGGAGGGGCTTAACCTTAGTTTTTACGCACAAGACAGCAAGCCTAACCTCATGGAGGATCCTAACTTCAGTTTTACGGCCGGATGCCCTCCCTGACGCCTAAGAGAGCGAGCTTAACCTCTCATCCGCTATCTTGGAGGGGCTTAACCTTACTTTTTACGCGCAAGACAGCAAGCCCACTGTATTTTTTCCTGAACGAGATGTTCGATAAATGCGCTGCTTTCGTAGATAGGAAGTATAGACAGAGAAACTTATACGTGGTCCATACAGAGTTTTCAAAAATGATCAGAGAATGTTTTTCTAGCACAGAGTTTTATGTTCTTTCTTTCTTTCTTTCTTTCTTTCTTCATCTGCTTACCCTCCAGGGTTGATTTTTCCTTCGGACTCAGCGAGGGACCCCACCTCTACCACCTCAACGGCATTGTCCCGTAGCGTGAGACATTGTGTCGGGGGATACAACTGATGAGGAAGACCAGTACCTCGCCTAGACAGTCTAACCTGCTATGCTGAACAGGGGCCTTGTGCAGGGATGGGAAGATTGGATGGGTCAGGCAAGGAAGAGGGAAGGAAGCGGCCGTGGCCTTAAGTTAGGTACCATCCCGGCATTTGCCTGGAGGAGAAGTGGGAAACCACGGAAAACCACTTCTAGGATGACTGAGGTGGGAATCGATCCCACCTCTACTCAGTTGACCTCTCGAGGCTGAGTGGACCCCGTTCCAGCCCTCGTACCACTTTTTCAAATTTCGTGGCAGAGCCGGGAATCGAACCCGGACCTCTGGGGGTGGCAGCTAATCACACACTACACCACAGAGGCGAGACATATTACTAAGAATATAAAAAACACTGCACTGAACAAACCCGGCAGGGTTAGTAATTTTAACCATAATTGGTTAATTTCTCTGGCATGGGGGCTGGGTGTATGTGTCGTCTCCATCATCATTTCAACCTCATCACGACGCGCAGGTCGCCTACGGATGTCAAATCAAAAGACCTGCATCTGGCGAGCCGAACTTGTCTTCGGACACTCCCGGCACTAAAAGCCATACGCCATTTCATTTATATTTGTCGGAAACAGTACCTTATTTTGACTGTTTTGTTCAGCACTAACCCATGCTCAATAATTTCCTGGAATGTTTCGCATTCCGTACAAATGTCAACACCATCAGCTCCGTGCAAGTACTGTATCACAACTTCCTGGTGACAGACTATGTGACGTTGGAGGGTGAGAGGGGAATCGCTCGTTCGGCCTTGGCCTTTCGTACTGCCATATATGCACCCGCGATGAAACTATCAGTGGAGTTAGTTGTCGACATCAACGAGACTACTGGCGATATTTTGAAATAAAATGTGAATCTAGAACTGACTCCGGCCGCCTCTTAACACGCGCGGCACCGGGCGAGTTGGCCGTGCGGTTAGGGTCGCGCAGCTGTGAGCTTGCATCCGGGGGATAGTGGTTCGAACCCCACTGTCGGCAGCACTTGCTATCTGCAAAATGATCCTACTTGCAAATAAGCGATTGATTGATTGATTGATTGATTGATTGATTGATTGATTGAAGTACATTCATTAAGAATGGCATAATCAAAATATACTATGCGATATTCCATTAAGCTTTCATGTGAGGACTTAAATTCTACTAGTAGGCTACCATGTATTCTGACTGTCGAATTGATCGATCGATTGATTGATTGATTGATTGATTGATTGATTGATTGATTGATTGATTGATTGATTGATTGATTGATTGATGCAACTTATGACATGCTACGGTTTACCATCGTAAACCCTCCGCTCTTTTGACTCCTTTAATCTAATTCCAGAATCGAGCCATACAAGCAACATTGATCCCATAAGTCTACTCACAATCAATGCAGTGACGAACTAAACATCGAATTTCGACCTCAAGCATAGGAAGTGTGTTATCGAACGATCTGTTGGAGTGACATGGATTTAAAAGTGGTATGTCCGGGTATGGAAACCAGTCACTCATCCCTTAGTGACATTTTATTTTGCAACACGATCGGCTTCATCGCGCATAACCTCCCATTACTCAGAAACGCTTGTTGACTCATCATTAGTTCCGAGATCTTTAATTTCATCCTGAGTTATCCTTTACATATAACCGTCAAAATGACTGATATTACCTCTGACAGTTATAAAGACCAGAAAATTCCTTGTCAGTGTTTTGGTAAACAGTACAAAGGACTTAAAATTCATATCATCAAAGCCCATCCAGAAGAATATCGTGGATCCCTTGTAAATATGACCTCTTTGACTCTTACCCCTGACCCAAATGTAGGGTTGGAAGATGTCGACTCATTTTTATCATCGCCCCATTTACAAGAACCGGATGGACGCGGAGACGTAAATCTATATATATATATATATATATAAGCAAGTCGTCTGGAGCGATGTATATATAAATATTTAAAAATGAAAAAAGACGTGAATTAATGGGGCACTTCCAGGAATCTCAGCAATTTGAATCTTGGTGTGGGAGAAGCTGATGACCCCAGGATCCCTAGAAAAATCGAAAATTCTCAAAATTCCCTGAAGGGGGCACGCTGGGGGCCTCAAATTTTGGACTCAGCATGAGAACGCAGTCGTATAATTTATCCAAAGCGACAACCTATAGGTTTCGTGGGCTTAAAAATTTTCAGGAATTTCCTAACTTTTATCCCCCGCCCCCCCAAATCAATATGGCGGCCCAACCTGCCAGACGAAGTAGAAAATTGAAATTTGGTGAAATTATAACGTTTGTTCCCTAACCAACGGAAAAATTCCAAAATGGTCCAATTTTTCACTTTTTACCCCCAAAATTATCGAAATATGGAGGCAATTTTAATGACTGTGCAGACATTCCTTTTGAGGTATTTGTTGGCTAAACAGTAAGTCGTATCACAAAACGGATGGAACAATTTCTATTCAATTCGGAGTGATCTACAACTTTTGTCCTATGACTTTTTCTCGTATCTCTCTCTCCCCTATACGTTAGATTTGGCCGTATTTCTGAATTGTTCGTAAATTTGATGATTTTTACGAGTATATTTCATTATTTGACACTCTTATAAGAAGGATAGGATCATCAAGTTGTGTGCGGGCATTGGCACGATCAATGGCCACATGTGGACCAAATTTCATGATTCTAGCTTATACATAAGTATGCAACAAGTAATGTAAAACGTTAAAAATGTACTCAAATTTCCCCCAATTCAAATGTTTTAACTCAATTTACCCCCTAAATATGGGATATACGAAGAAATAATTTAGAAACAATCATGTAGAGCGATAAATATGGCGTCTGATGGCGCAAACCGTTTGTTAATATCATACACCGTTTAGGAGTTATGAATCTCGAAGTGGAGGTCTGCACTTTTCAACGTGCTCATACATATCCCTATATATATAAAAATGGATGTATGTGTGTATGTAAATGACACATATCCTCCTAAACCACTGGAGCAATTTCAATCAAATTTTGAACACATATTATTTGCTATCCGGAGACGAGCACTGTGGGGGTGAGGCACCTCTAGTGCCCTTAGGAGTCAGGTGAAAAAATAATCGAAAATAGTGTCGAATCCATAGTTTTTGTGGTCGCTGAGGTGAATAGTGGCACATCCGATTTTTTAAAAGTAAAATTTCTGCTCCCATTTGGGTGGGGGCGAGGGGGGACTGATGATGGATGTATCTAGTGTAAATGCCACATCTCCTAAACCACTGGAGCAATTTCAGTCAAATTTTGAAACTTATTCTTTGCTATCTGGAGACGAGCACTGTGGGGGTAAGCCACCTCTAGCCCCCTTAGGGGAGGGGGTTTAGGGGGTCAGATAAAGAAAATAATCGAAAATAGTGTCGAATGCATAGTTTTTGGGGTCGCTGAGGTCAATAGTGACACTCCCGATTTTTTAAATTCAAATTTCTGCTCCCATTTGGGTGGGGGACGAGGGGGGACTGATATATAAAATTAAACGAAAATAGTGTCGAATACATTGTATTCGGGGTCGTCGAGGTGAATTGTACACTCCGGATTTTTAGTATCAGGAGACAAACCACGTGGGGGTAAGACAGCACAGGAAACCTTAGGGGCGGGTGGTGAGGGGCTCAGATATACAAATTAACGAAAATAGTGTCGAATCCATACTTTTCGGGATCGCTGGGATGAATAGTGACACTCCGGAATTTTTTAAAGTCAAAGTTCAGCCACCTTCGTGGTAGGGGAAGATGGGAGAGTGATATATGAAAATAATCGAAAAGAGTGTCGAATCCATAGCTGTCGGGGTCGCTGAGATGAATAGTGAAACTCCGGATATTTTATAAGTTCATATCCCTTTGGGGTGGGGGGCGAGGGGGAGTGATATATAAAATTAATCGAAATTAGTGTCGAATACATAGTTTTCGGGGTCGCCGAGGTGAATTGTACACTCCGAAATTTTAGTATCAGGAGACAAACCACGTGGGGGTAGGACACCACAGGAACCCTTAGGGGCGGGGGGGGGGGGAGCGAGGGGCTGTGATATAAAAATAATCGAAATTAGTGTCGAATCCATACTTTTCGGGGTCGCTGAGATGAATAATGGCACTCCGGAATTTTTTAAAGTTCAGCCCCCTTCGTGGTGGGTGGCAATTGGAGAGTGATATATCAAAATGAACGAAAATAATGTTGAATCCATAGTTGTCGGGGTCGCTGAGATGAATGGTGAGACCCCGGATATCTTACAAGTCCAAGTTCATCCCCCTTTCTGGTGGAGGGTGAAGGGGATTCAGATTTAAAAATAATCGAAAATAGTGTCGAAGCCAAAGTTTTCGGGGTCGCTGAGATGAATAGTAACACTCCCGATTTTTAAAACTCAAATTTAACCCCCTTACGGGGAGGGGGAGTGAGATATAATAATAATCGAATATACTGCCTAATCCACAGTTTTCTGGGTCGCTGAGATGAATAGTAATATTTCGGATTTTTAAAGTCCAGCTTCAGCCCCCTTTGGCATAGAGGGTGGGAAAGGGTGAAAAAATAAATTGTCAAAAATGCCCCCCTTTGGCATAGAGGGTGAGAAAGGGTGAAAAAGTAAATTGTCAAAGAATGCCCAAGGTAATAGACGTGTGTATGTTCCAATATGACTTTCAAGTATGACTTACTACCTGGAAAACATATTGTGGGAGTAAGACACCCCTAGAACCACTTCGGAAGCGGGTGAAATATGTAATTCATATTAATAAATAGAAGTCAGTTTGGCGCGATCTATATATACTGTACTATACATATATAAATTAAGGCATAAAAATGAAAACAAACGTGAATTAATGAGACCATTCTAGGCAGCCTAGACACTTAAAACTTGGTACCAGACAACCTGTTGACTTCAGGATCCCTCGAAAAATCTAAAATTCTCAAAATTCTCTGAGAGGGGCACGTTGGGAGTTTCAAATCTGCATAAGAACACAGTCGGTGATATTTATCCAGAACGATAACATATAGGTTTCATGGGCTTGAAAGTTTCCTCAAAGTCCTAATTTGTAACCCCCTCCCCATATCAAGATGGCAGCACAATCTCCCAGACGAGTTAGAAAATAGAAATTTTGCAAAATTATAGGTTTTTGCCTGTAACCGATGGAAAATTTACGAGATGTTTAAAACATTTATTTTTTTACCCCCAAAAAATATCGAAATATGGAGGCAATTTTAATGACGGTGCAGACCTTCCTTTCGAGGTATTTGGTGGCTAAACGGTAAGTCGTATCACAAAACGGATGGCAAAATCTCCGTTCAATTTGGAGTGATCTACAACTTTGGTCCTATGACTTTTTCTCGTATCTCTATCCCTTATGTTAAATTTGGCTCTATTTCTGGATTTACGTAAATTTTGCCCTTTTTACACGTATAATTGATGCTTTGATTCACTTATAGGAAAGAGGGGATCATCAAATTCTACACGAATATTGGCCCACCAGCCAAATTCTATGTTTGAAGCTGTCGCATAAGTATCTGAAAAGTAATTCACTGTGTGAAAACCTTACACAAATTTCGCCCTATTCAACGTTTCTAAAATAATCTTGCCTTTAAATAGATGAGATACGAGGAAATATCATAGGGTCAGCCATTTAGATAGCTAACTGGGGCCAGAGTCGTCTTTTTACACAATCCGTTTTTCAATATGAATGCACCGTTTAGCAGCAGTTATTCTGTAAATGAAGGTGAACATGCATGTACTTCCGTATGTCAATCTACATTTATTATTTTAAGTCGATGTGTAGCAATCTAGAAGGGAGTGTGTCTTACATTGTAGTTAATACTTTAAAATTCAATAGTGACTGTCAGCAGGAGGGCGTCTGCTGTTGTAATCAGTACTCCCCACATCGACTTTAACTAGCAATAGGAATGGGGTAGTTCTCCAACGCCTGTTTACCATTGTAATGCATAATTCCCTTCTTGATTTGATTAGCAGAAGGCAAGAGAGCGTGCATTTTTTTAAAACTATTTTACCTGATTCTCTTTATCATTAGGAGGTGCCCCCGATTATAAACAAATTTACCCATCAAAATATGACTGGCGTTACGCACAGTGAATTGCGGCAGACAAGTGGGCCTGTCGTTATCATCACAACTCTGCAACTCGCACTTCACATTGGAAACAACGTCTGGTGACCTCCCTATGCTTTTTCTCTAATAACGCCAAGAGACATGCAATAAATAAAAAAATTACTCACCTCATGTACAGCAATTTACTTCGATATGCGTATACATTGTAGAATACCGTAGCGAAGCACGGGTACATTTGCTAGTAATACATATGAGGGAAATGAGGAGAGGAATTTCTGCACACTTAAGGTGCGCATGTCCCGATCACAGCGTGACATCAAGCACGCACATCGTGTCTTACGCAACCGAAGAACATTCGATATTAACACCTAACGAACGCCTTGATACCCAGACAATCGGGAACGCAAATTCATATGAAAACAAAAACAATTCACAAGAGGGGCGTATTCATCCATATTAGTCGCTCTCGTCCCGACCGACATCGCGAACGATTGCTTCAAAATCACACGGCTAAAGTATCTCAAACAGATTTATCCGGTTCAGTCCCTAGCGAAGATCTCAATCCTAGCGACGACGGCGTTATATCAGATAATTCATCTCTAAAGTACAAACAAGAAATTCGCGTTTGGAAATAAAAATTTGAACAATTCAACGACGATCATGGCTATAATAAATTGGTTCAAGATTTCGCACAAGTCCTCGTCACATTTATTAACCTCCTGCCTGGTCCCAAACACCCAGCAAGCAAATTTTATAAGGCTAGGAAGAAACGCCGCCTAGCTCTTAACGAAAAACACCACAATCACTCGTTAAATCCACAGCGTGCGGACAAACGTGCCCGTAAAAAAGGCGAAGCAAATGTAACTATGAACTGACCTAATACCAGTTTTACAATCAGAGACGGAATGCAGTAAGGCGGGTGTTGGGAAACAAATCCGTGGTATGTAAAATCGACCTTGGAAACATTCATAGCTCCTTTTCCGATAACTTTTCTCATGAAAATTTACGCAATAAGGGAACTTACCCTTCAAAAACCACTGAAGTTGAGCGTGTGTTCGTGCCCACCGTGTCGAAGGAGGAAATTACTGCTGCCATTCATCATATCTCAGTGGATACTGCACCGGGTCCAGATCGCGTCTTGATGAGAGCCCTTAAAGATGACGACGTACAGGCTTCCATCGCAAAATAGCAACCTGAATGCTACAAACTGGCGAAATTCCCGAATGTCCGCGGAACGCATGTACAATGTTGTTATATAAGAAAGGCGATCCGAAGGCCGTGTCGAACTGATGACCCATCACTATCTGTTCAGTCATTAGGAGAGTAATAGAAATAGTATTAGACTGTCGCCTACGTGAGTACATCCACTATAATGAACACCAGCGAGGATTCTGTTCAACTCAGGCACCGTTATAAATACTTCCAGCCTCGGCGCATTGTTAAAATCTGCTGAACAGCGGAAAGAAGATATCACGGTCATTTGTAGGACATTCGAAAGGCATTCCACTATATCGGTCACAGCCCCCTTCGAAAAACTCTACAGTCCGAAGAAATACCTTCAAAACGGGGGGACGCAATTGCCAACCTTCAGACTGGGGACGTCACTCAAATCGAAACGCAGAAGGGTAGAACAAAACCCGTACTCATAAAGAGAGGTGTGATGCAGGGATCTCCATTATCACCTGCCCACTATAACCTAGCCATAGGTCATATCTTAGACGAGCTAAGCGAGGATAGTATCTCGCGGCATTACGGGGCATCTCTGTCACCCGAACTACCACCTATAACCGTAATGAGCTCTGACGACGACACCGTCATCATCGGGAAGAACAAAGAAGTCGCCTTAGATCTTACTCGACTCGCCCGCAGGAGGTCCGAAGAAATTGGTCTTGATATCAATCCACAGAAGTGTACAGTGATATGTGTAATCCGAGGCGAGTTGAAGCAAGGGTCGCTATCCGTGGAGGAAGACTGTAGGATTGACTTAATTGGAGACGGCGAACAAATTCGTTACCTTGGAACTACCTTCAGGGATACTCAAGTGTTCGACGAGATTGCTGTAATGAAAGACCTTCACAATAAGCTCCAACTTCTAACATCGTCGCCACTGCTTAAGGAAGACCAAAAGCTCATAGTACTGAATTCTTCAATCTGTCTTATCCTGATATATACTTTCCTGACATACAGTTTCAAGAAAATCGCACAGTAATTTTTATCCGATAGCGATAACATGATTAAAAGTGCAACAAAGGAGATATTGTAGTTGCCGACAGATACTCTAGATGGCATGCTGTACACCGAAAAGAAATACAAATGACTCGTTCTTTTTAACGCCTCGTGGGAAGTTTATCTACAATGCATTAATGCCTGCAACATGTTGCTTAAGACTAAACATACACTCGGCGTCGCTTCGAGGGATTCTCACGCGGAGAGTCGGGAATGTATAGAACATCTAAAATTAACAAACGCTGACACCCAGAAAATAATCGCCAAGAACGGCCTGTACGATGCTATGAAGATCCGTCAAGAGCTAAGAGAACGTAAATTCACCTCCTGGCGTTCACTACTGCAAAAAGGACTCGGAGTACAACTTTACAAAGAGTACACACCAGCAAACTCTTGGGTGCGAGATCATACCGGACTGTCTTGTAACGTGTGGAGAGAGGCTATAAAGATGACTGCTAATGTTTCTGCGGTGCGCTCGCTGCTAGGCAGATCTCTGGACAACAACCTCTGTCGCCATTGCCACGGAGAGAAAGAAACTCTTGGCCATGTCCTGGGATTCTGCACACGCGGGGAGCTCCTAAGAAACACGCGGCACCACCAGATCAGGTCCTTCATTGCCGAAGAATTGAGAAAGAAGGGATTCAATGTACTGGCCATAAACGGTAGTTCGCAGAGAATTGACATCATAGACTTTAAAGACAACAGCTCACAAGGATTCATATTAGATCCGACTGTCAGGTTCGAGCACCATAGCGGTCAGCCAGAGGAGGTTAATCTAGAAAAGGTTAACAAATACAAACCCACTATCTCTTACTATAAATCTAAATACCACCTTCACGAAATCGAAATAATAGGGATAATGGTCGGAGCTCGCGGTACCGTACCTCGTCACTTCGTCGCCACAAGGAAGCGCTTCCAACTCCCAGTGCAGCTCATCCCCGAAATTGCGACCCTCGTCCTCCGAGGCTCTATCAAGATCCTGAGACACCAGCTCTACAGCTACAGCTCTGAAATGCCGCACTAATTATACTCGTCCTTTAAAATTTAGAGTTTTCTTCAATTAATAGAACTGTACAGAAATTTGATATGTTTTACCTTGTACTTAGTGGCAGCCTGTAAATACACGAGGTTGTTCCTAAATAAATGGAAATGTACTAAATTAACTGAACAACTAACAGATCCGTCCCTAGCCAACAACACGAATAATTAACAAAAACTTTCACATTCTGAATTTACAATTACATTCATTATTTCTCTTTCTTACTTTTTAGCAACAATGTTACGAACCGTAGTCGATACTAAGTGCTTAAGAAATAAAAAAATACTGTATTACCTCCTGGACCTACTAAAAGTTATTAAATTCAGAATATATCCGTCAAATTTCCAGTTAACGTCCTCATACAGAGATCGAATATTTGCAACCTCACCTCTTCTTTTTACATTTTCTCGTCTCTTTTCCAAATTCATTGCTTACTTTTGAAAGCTCATTGACATAAGTTCATAAAACATGGTGTAGAACTACTTTTTGAAACAAACCCCTCATATATTATCCCCGTTCGTGTACCGAAACTTAGTAATGCCCCGAACTAGTCACCAAACTCAAGTACGTCATCGCTGTCCGAACTGTCACATTAGAAGAGGGAAAGCATTCTCTCCAATGACTTAGAAACCTTGAATGTATACTACACGAACTGGAGACTTTGCCCAAATCCGGCCAAGAGAGAAGTATGCTCATTCCATCTGTGTATCCAAATAGCTCACCAAAAGCTCACCGTTGTGTTCTGCCAAAAAAGAATTAAACGTAATTTCAACCCCAAGAACCTTGGCATCACCTTAGACCATTCTTTAACACACAAAAACATCTGAAAAACACAAGTCAGAAACTCAAGTCAAGAAACAACATCATGAAGAAACTAGCTGTTACGACATGGGGAGCTGATGCATCCTCACTACGTACAACTGCCCTGACCATGGTTTGTCCAGTGGTTGAATATTGTGCCCCGGTGTGGCAATGTAGCACTCATACTAGGAAGATCGACGTCCATTTGAACGAATGTATGACAACCATAACAGGCACAACAAAATCCACCCCAATCCCGTGGCTACATGCTGTCAGTAACAGACCACCTCCGGAACTGAGACGACAGGAAGCAACTATACGCGAGTGGAAAATGTTTCACCATCCTGATCATCCACAGAATCTCCCAATCCATGAGGTCATTACTGACCTACATTCTTCTCGTCTTAAATCAATAATCCAATATGGCATGACATAACTTGCTTCAATATTCAGGGAAAATGGCGTCAAAGGTGTGCACGTGTGAAACACCAAGGCATCCATGATCCCACAACTGGACTCCCAGGATTTGACCTAAAAGAGACCCCAATGGTCTAAACTCAACCGTTTAAGAGCAGGCCACACTAGATGCCAAGCTACATACGTGGGGAATTAGAGAATCCCCTGCCTGAGAATGCGGAGCCGCTTTCCAGTCAGTGCAGCACATTTTCGAGGAGGCCCTCTGAGGAAGTCTAATGGACCAGCCCGAGATGTCATCAGTGCTACACCTCCCTTCTTAAAATGGCTACAGCAACTGGACATTGATTTGTAAATGTGAACGCTACCACCATTCTTGTCCTTGTATATATTGTAAATTTTCTTTTTGTTTTGTATACTTGCCATACGATAAATAAAAATAAATGCATGTCCAAGGGAATTCACTGAGTTCATTATGGTTTTGCATGGCATTAAATACACTATCCTAACTATTGAACAAAAGTGGGTATGGATATATAAGATATTTCCATCTATAATAGCCAACAGAATTCTGAAACACTGCGAGGAAAGCAACATCATTGCCGAGGAGCAAAAGTGTTGGAAGAAGAATACCAAGGGCTGCAAGGAGCAACTGATTATTGACACTATGGTTCTCGAACAAGGGCACCAAAAGTCCGGGAATCTACACACGTGCTTCGTTGACTATCAAAAGGCCTTTGATTCAGTACCACACACTTGGCTCATACATGTTCTGGAACTATATAAATTTGATCCCACAATCATTCACTTCCTGAAGACGGTAATGGCAGACTAAAGCACCTCATTTCACGTTTCTCTGAGAATCAGCAATGTTACAAGACCCATACCAATACGACGAGGGATCTTCCAAGGGGACTCACTGAGTCCGTTATGGTTCTGCATGGCATTAATTCCACTATCCTACATATTGAACAAAAGTGGGATTGGATTTAGCATTAAGAAGAAGCGAGAAGAGCTACCGGTATTGAAAATCAACTACTTACTCTATATGGATGTCATTAAGCTGTATACCTCTACCAAGCCCCATCAACATTTCGTCGCAATTACCAAGATCTTATTTTCAGATGTAGGCATGCGGTTTGGATTGGACAAATGCAGAACCCAAACTGTCATCAGAGGATCCTACTCAGCACAAGGGACATTTTCTAGTTTAAGTGACGAACCCATACAACAGCTGGAGGAAGAAGAAATGTACATATATCTCGGATTTCATCAGAGTACTCGTATGAAATATGCCAACATCAAGAGAAATGTCACACAGCAATATATAACACGCCTCAACAAAGTACTCTCTTTTCAAAACAGACAGCTAAACATATTACCAAAGCAGTCAATACATACGCCGTACCACTGCTCACATACTCCTTTTGCGTCATAAAATGGACCCAAACAGAACTTCAGCAGTTACAAACGAAAAGAGCAGTTTCACTCACCAGGTACCATATGCATCATCCTAAATCTGCAACCTTACGTCATGACGAATAGAAGAACCAAGTGTGATGACTCGTCGAGTTCAAGCGCGCCCCGCCAGGCAGCGCTCGAGTGTGGTAGGTCCACAGTACCGATCAGCTGGTCTTAGAAATTGTGACACAGGAAACGTATTACTCCGGAACTGATATGTGTATACACTGTCTTTTTTTAAATAATGAGGTATTACAATTAAAATACCACGACAGAGAACAATGGAAAAATATCATACACGGAAATATGAACTACGACCTTCATCACGTTGCGAAAAGCACAAGTTACTCGAGTGTACATATACATAAACAGCACATAACTCCCAGCATATTAAAACAAAGACCCATGAACTATTTAAAGAAATTCTCTACTTACCAACTCAGTTTGTCGGTTACTCGACTTTCGAAAATTTGCGTCAAGATTTGGCGGATGTTCGAGATTGTAAATCTCGCCGGATTTCTTTCATTCTGAGGAAACATCGGCACTTCAGATAATGATAAACAAGTCTGGGGATTATATCCATAACATGTTGAAGAGAACAGCCAGCTCCTGAAGGATCAACTGAAATTTTGTCTATAGAATCAATACAATCAAAAAATATTTCGCCCCACATCGATTTTGAGTTCAGTTTTTCACGAATTACTTTCTCGGCCTGGAAAAGAATGTCACATATACTTTTCGAAGGGCGTGTTGAAAACACTTCATGATTGCTTGAACCGTGGTCTGTTATTTCGGAGAGAACTGAAAATGTACTTTGATTATTGTCACGTAGAGAATGGGCACAGGATGAACACTTAATAAATTTAGAAGTGTGATTAACTACGTACCCAGCCAAGGTCTAGAGAAATTGCTGAATGGCATGGACGGAGTCTTGTGTAAGGAGTACACGAATTTAAAAAATGTCCAAAACAAAAGTAATGGAGTGCAGTCGTACCTAGTCAGATGATGTACGTAATATATGATTAGGAAATGAAGCCTTAAAGGAAGTAGATGAATATTGTTACTTGGGTAGTAAAATAATAACTAACGATGGCAGAAGTAAGGACAAAATAACATGCAGACTAGCACGAGCAAGGAAGAGCTTTCTTACGAAAAGAAATTTACTCACTTCGAACACTGATACAGGTATTAGAAATATGATTGTTGTTTAAAGGGGCCTAACAGCTAGGTCATCGACCCCTAATGGTACGAGGTGCAACGAAATGCAAATTAAAATTAAAACTTCAAAATGTATCGACTGGGATCTAAAACGAATGGTGATGAAAAGGTCTTTTCGACATCAGAAAGCACACTAGAATAATAACCCAAACTTTGATCAACATTAGACTGACCTTATTTCTCCATTCACTGATGCACTCCTGTCTTCAATCTTCTTTCTTCTTTTCCTAGTGATGTCTAGATTCTTCTTCCTGTTGGGAGTTTCACGGGACTTAATCTCACTTGAAAGGTATTTCGGCAAATTAGGGAAAATGAGAGACACTGCTCCTGGATGTCATTTCCATCTCACACGAGACATAACCACTTTTTCACCATTCACTATAAAATTATCTGATTATACTATCAAATCATCAGAGAAATTAAATTGACAAATTCTACTATTACGCATTAACACAGTATCCTTTCGTGGAATAGCTCTGGCCCATTTTTCAAATTTATTTATATCCTTCGGTGGTGAAAAGAATTTTAATACCATTAACTACTCTACTATAGCTGACTTACAGTCAGGCACAAAATATGGCATGTTGAACTATTAATTTAATTAAGCCACATAACACACGTGCTTTAAGTGCACAACACACAATGAAAGTTTAGGAACTGAAAGCAAAGAAAATTCAACTTATTGACTTGAAATATCTCGCACAATAACGTCTCCCGCACTTTCCTACACATGGCTTGCCGGCACTACTGGAGCACGTGTTGGACACCGTCGCTTGCAGTGCTTGCAGTGGCCGTCATGCTAACGTCTTACACATCCCAGATCAGAAGGTGGTAGAGGCTTCTTATCAGTTGTCAATTTACACTACAATCTGATATCAAATCTAAGAGAATATTTCCACTCGAAAGCTGAAACATCGTGTCTTCATCAGCTGTTTGCAGAGCTGATATAAACTATACACCTCTCAATCTGTCGTCAACAGAAATGCCTGTTTTTACCCAACCTAGAAAGGTGATGAATATGGCCACGAGGAAGCAAAATCTTTTCACGGGAAATACTCCACGAACTGGATTATCCTCATATCAACAAACCTGTGTCGCACGCTTAGCTGACCTACTCTGGTCTTTTCCCAGAAACACGAAGATTTGTTCTGGCCATCCGAGATCAAGTACTTGCTATACGAATCTACCGTAAATTCATCATGAATGATCCAACAGATATCACAGACAACTGCCGCCGCTGTACTAGAACTACAGAGAGCATGCAGCACGTCATCCTTAGCTGCCCACACTTGGCCAACACTGATTATAAGCACCGACATGATCAGGTAGCTAAAATCGTTCACCAGAAACTCTCTGTAAAACGCGGATTTCTTCAGTCATGAATTGTATATTGGAAATACACACCTCCACCTGTTCTCGAAAACTCTTCATACAAGCTTCTATGAGACCGATAAGTCATAAACGATGTCACGCTCATCAACATTCGGCCAGATATTCTTCCAAACGATAAATCAAAAGAATCCGCACCCCTTATACAAATTGCTTCTCCAAACACCTCCAACCTGCAAACAACAATAGCCACAGAGATATCTAAATAAATAGAACTGGCAATAGAAATACATCGCCAGTGGAAACTAGAATCAGTCATCACAGTTCCAATAGTAATATCATGTACTGGTGTTATTCCGAAAATCTTGCACAGCTCTCTGGCCACTTTAAACCTGCATCATCACACTTACGTTGAAGTACAGAAAGCCGCCCTCATGATCACTTGTCACATTATGAGAAAGTTTCTAGGAACGACTTTTCCTGTTAGTTACAACAAACGGCATGAAGTTCCAGGCCGCAGTTCCAGTAATACTGAAGAACAGATTCCCAAAACGGAGAGATAAAAATTTGTTTATGGGTATCATATGTGCATATTTATTATATATATACTGTATATATGTTGTAATTATTTCTGTTGTAAATATATGTAGATATATGTATACCTAGTAATTTAAGGTGACACTCTGGTGATAAAAATCGATATTATGGTCATTTTGGTGAAATTGTTTTTAATGACTGAAATTGAAAGTATTGAGTTTCATTTTTTTTCTTGTTACGAAGTTATTACGCTGAATTCAAACAATTTATCACTGTAATTATGGTTTGCTTGCCAATTGTAATTTTAAATTTAAATCTCATTTTTCTCCCATAATTTTCTGCCAAATGTAACAAAATTTGTATGGTATATGTATCACAGCTATATTAAGAAACCTGCATATGGAATTTTCGATGCAGAATTTTTTCAACTAGTAGGGACTTTTAAGTCCAAAATTTTAGAACGTAAAAATTACACAAACTTTAGTACGTTATATCTCGTTATATAAATTATGTACAGAAAAATCGATACGTAGTGTTTTATAAGAAATATTATATACCTAATTACGAATTTACATTAACATGTTAATTAAATTTCATGAAGAAATGGAATTAAAAATTTCAAAAAAGTATTGTAGAAAACTATTAATTATATATGAAGGAAATGTTCGTGATATCTCTGCTTTTATGTAGGTGACATTACCACAAAGCTTCGTGAAAACCCATGCATGAGGTAAAATATATTTTTATCTCCGGAGTGTCGCCTTAATAATCAAGAGGTTGACACCTTGCTTAGGCCGAGTCAGCCCATATGTTACCGGCACAAGTCAGGCCTTCCTAAATGGTTGTAACAATAATAACGTTAATCCTGATTCGTTTACTAAACAGTTATTAACTATTGGGATTTAAAATAAATCAAATGTCGAGATGTTCTTGAGCTAATGCAAATTTTGAGTGCGAGATGGGATTTATGGATGTTTAGAATTGATGATGTTTTATGATGATAGAGTAGTCTTGCCAGTGGAGAATGAGCCGTGAAATGATGGTTATCTTTAGATATATTTTGAGATGCAATGAGTCAGACTCACGAGGAGAGTACTTTCTCCATGTGCGAAGCGTGATTTTAAGCCGGAGTGCCATACCCAAAAGATGACAAATTAGCTCCAGATGAGAGTGTGTGTTGTCATGTGAAGCAAATAGATTTGAGACGGGATGTCTCAGGCCGAGCGATGTATTTCAGAAGTCCGATTTAAAGGTAGTACACGACAGAGAGGCCGGTGACCCTTCGCCAATTTTCTTCATCAGACTTACTTTACAGCGTGCTTATAATCGACGGAATATTCCATAAATGTTTATCTCACATCCGTGGAATCTTGCTTAGTTCTATTTAAATAATGTGTCCGTGGAAGCTTGCATAGCTCTATTAAAATAATATGTGTTCATTATAGAAGTAGGGGCAATGTTGTGATGTTTAATACCCAATATAAATGTAGAGGAGAACTTGAATTAATAATTTAGATTACATTTTGCCAAGTAGAACACTATCCAGTGTCAAGTTAAATTTTGAGCAATTAAAGGTTTAAGCTACGTTTATGGTGGCACAGCTAAATTGTTTATGGTATGTTAGTAGTATGAGCTATACGGGTTCTGGGCCACCTCGTCAGCATTTTTTGTGCTGAGTCAGCACCAGAGGTCATATACCACGGCCAAGGTCATTGACCCTATGACGTCATGACCACGTGACCGTGACGTCACGGCCACGTGCTATTGTTTGCAAACAAAACCACGTGCTTCTGACATGCCCTAACCTCAATTTTCTGGTCAAGAAAACGTCGCTAACCTCACTGGTGCCATCTTTACAAGTCCTAAACTTACTTTTTGTGAACAAGTGAACGTGGCTAACCCCACTGCTGCCATCTTAACCACGTGGGCGCGGAATTTAAACAGCTGTCGAGATGACAGCTGCCACCTTGACAGGTCCTAACCACGTGCACTTGTTTGGCGCGTATTTTGAACAAGTGAACGTGGCTAACCCAACTGCTGCCAGCTTGACAGGTCCTAACCTGACTGATGCCATCTTAACCACGTGGGTGCGGAATTTAAACAGTTGTCAAGATGGCGGCTGTCATTTTGACATGTCCTAACCACCTGGATTTGTTTGGCGCAGATTTTGAACAAGTGAACGTGGCTAATTTTACTGTTGCCATCTTGATAGGTCCTAACCTCACTGCTGCTATCTTAATCGCGTGGGGCGCGGAATTTGAATAAGTGACAGCTGTCAAGATAACAGCAGCTATCTTGACAGGTCCTGACCACGTGCACTTGTTAGGCGCGGATTTTGAACAAATGAACGTGGCTAACCACACTGCTGCCATCTTGACAGGTCCTAACCTCACTGCTGCCATACGTGGGAAGCGGAATTTAAATAAGTGACAGCTGTCAAGATGACAGCTGCCATCTTGACAGGTCTTAACCAGGTGCACTTGCTTCACGTGGATTTTGAACAAGTGAACGTGGCTAACTTTACTGCTGCCATCTTGACAGGTCCTAACCTCACTGCTGCCATCTTAACCACGTGGTCGCGGAATTTGAATAAGTAACAGCTGTTAAAATGACAGCTGCCATCTTGACAGATACCTCGTGCACTCCTTTGGTGCGTATTTTGAACAAGTGCCCTTCGCGACATCCACCTTCCCCGACACCATCTTGGAGGGGCTCTAAGAGGTCAGCTCATGGCATTACGTCTCCATCCGACAGTAACGAACAAGTCTAAAACATGCATAACCATGACGACATGATCTTATGCTTAAGGCTTTACGCACCCCATCCGACAGACTGTCTCCTACGGGACTGAGCATGTGCGATACTAAGATTATTCTATTTTTAACATGCAGCGATGACGTCAACATGGTTATGCATGTTTAGACTTGTTCGTTATCAAGGTAACTCTCTAGTAAACTCAAGCCTTTATAGATGGTATGAGTGTAAATATTTTCGATCGGTGTAAGGAGAAAAAGGGAATGCAATAATTAGAACATTTTGAATTTAATGAAATATTTATTGTAGGCCTATAATTATTTACAAAATTGAACAAACTACTACAGGTTATACAACAGTCGTGGTTATGCTGTCGACAAGTTTGCTGTACTTCTTAACAGTGTGCCCGTTCGCATCTCGTAGACCATTTACAAAATGGCGGCGTAGGAAGGTATGGCCCATGCGATCTATTAAGGCAATGAACTTCTCATTAATACGGTATATAGGAGACCATGCACGTCACGGAACGGACTGATTTGGAAGACACTGCAGGACAGTAGAGGCTCAGTTGGATTGTTTTATAAAAAAATATAGCAGCGGACTAATTGTTAAAAAATATACTCTAAAAATTTCAACGGCAGAAGAAAGTCGCAAGTACAAGCTAAGCTTTACATCGGAAGATTATCCTAAACTTCTGAAGAAGATATTGACTATTCTACGATCGACGATCAAATCTGACAAAATAATTCACCGGCGTACATTATAAAAGAGACGAGATATTATAAAAATAAGTAAATCGCGGTGAGATACATCTGACTTGGATCCGGTGAGCAACCACTCTGCGATTGGCGAAGAAGGACTCACTATATCGGAGGACCGATAATTTCGTATGGGAAGAAAGTTACCCCTGTTGTTATAAATTAATATATATATACGGAGAACTTATCCCAACTGAAGAAAATTTCGTCATTAAGAATAAGCAGTAGAACAATGGAATATATCATGACTGATTGCTCCGCAAAAGGAATTTTCTACGCTGTCTGCAGATTTGGAATGATGACTTCTTGCTAAATCTACATGGTGGACTGAACTGGGGATAGGCACCGGCCAGCCAGATGACCAGCCGATGAGGAATGGACCGGCCAGCCAGATGACCAGCCGATGAGGAATGGACCGGCCAGCCAGATGACCAGCCGATGAGGAATTGACCGGCCAGCCAGATGACCAGCCGATGAGGATAGGCACCGGCCAGCCAGATGACCAGCCGATGAGGAATGGACCAGCCAGCCATATGACCAGTCGATGACCGGGAAGACGTTGTCCAACCGGAGATCCAGATCCCAACAGGGTCTTACCACAACCAAGGAATGCAGCGACAACCAGACCAAACATAACATCTGACGAGCTAAGTCTTAACATTTTTTTAGTAGAGTAGTTTCTTGCAATCTACACCCTCACTCTAACTTCGGCATGTGCTGATTAATTGGTGATATTTATGAATTAATTAAGAACGTGTGTGAATCATAAAGTGAAGTGTGAGATATTTAAGGCTATAAGATAAGATGGCAGTGTAGAATTAGAATTCTATTATATCATATACATGCTACCGCAATTGCATTCATACAGTTGAAACTAGCATGAGTAAATGAAAGAAGTGTTACTTGTGAAGATCTAATAGCAATGAGTCTATACAACTAGTGAAACTTCGATTAATCTCGTATTACTTGTACTATGATTACGTCACGAATTTACCTGCGCGACACAGAGGTATATAGTTAAGTTACGTATTCCTTGCTTTATAGAAAGAGGGCATTGAACTCCAACTGCTGTTAAGATAAGAGGTTATTAAAATGCGTTTATAATAAGGCAATTCTAAAATGTTTGGCATATAGCTTTAAGAGTAATCGGCGATATGCGTACGGCAATAAGTATGCCAATGGAATGATAATGTATATTGGAATGGTGTTAAAATATGGTTATTTCTCGGAGTATATTAAGGAATATTTGAAATGAAGATGTTTGTTTATGTTCTGCGGTATGAGAAAGAATTGTAATTCGCCGAGGAAACGTTGCGTTAGATTAACATGAGGTGAGTTTCTGTGTCATGTGGAAAGAGTATGTCAAAAGAGTGAACATCGCGCAGATGACCCATTTTAAGGTAAGATTGACATGTATTATGGTAGAATTGTGAATCGTGACAGTTTTTGTCTGACATTTGGTAAATGGTATGTAGCGAATACAAGAGAGTTCTTTAACATACGGTTTAACTAGGCTCATGACTAAGTACACATGTAATATTCTTTGGTGCGGTGACTTTTCAATATAATACGTATTAATTTCATTCTGTACTGACCATACGAGTTGTGTAGCTCGTACACATGAGAGATATTGAGTAATAGGAGATAGCTAAAGCACATTGAGCCGTTGGTGGAGGAGTGTGTGGATCGGAAACTACCTAAACAGTTAGATAGATGTTCATTTCTTGTCACGCAGATATGATTTGAGTTGAAGTGTTTAAAATATAAAGAATAGGAAAATGGTTAGTTAGGAGCCATATGTCGTAGGCTCTAGGGAGGTATTGTCTTAGCCCGTAAGTTGTTATTTATGCGTATTCAAGATGAAGGACCAAATAATCAGAGTTCAGATTTATGAATAGAAAAATTGGAGAGCAGTTTTACGATTTCATACTCACGCAAGAGTTTGTTTGAGAGATACATACCCAAAGATATGATCAGATTTACATTCGCAATCTGACTTTATCCCACTTAATTTTTATTACGTTTCAATTTAGCAAACCATCCATTTTTATCACAGTGAAATGACTTAAATGTGGTGAGAATAATTAATATAATTATAGTGACAGTATTCACATAGAGTATTTATATGGAGACCGTGATTGTTCAGTGATCTCTTGAATATAATTAGAGTAAATCAAATACACTTCGGAACATGGCTACGAATATAGAAGTAAATAACCAATATGAACTTGAACATTGAATGAGAATGAGTGTAAATAATTTAAAATCTTAATTATTTTACTTTTATTTGAGCCAGCGCTGACTCTAATCCCTTATACATAAATGTTATTAAGATAATACTACCCAGAATTCACATTTAATTTTACATTGAACATGATTTATTCCAATAAATTTTCTTATACTATTCTTTTAGAAAGTGTTTGTGTTATGAATTCCTTTTGGGTAACAGCTAGTTTGTAAGTTAGCTAATAAGTTTAGTAGATATAAGTAACTGATGAATTTGACAAAAGAGAGAGATTCTTTTTGAGGTTTTCGGCCGCAGGTCCTTACTTGAGTGAATAGATTCCCCCATGATGCGTGTCTCAGCAGACCGAGTCTCTTCCGAAACCACGTTAAAAACAAACACATATAAAATTTCAGATTTTATGAGCGATAGATAGAATACCCTGAGAAGAAACCGAGTTACCGGGAGAACATTGCACTGACCGCTCAACTGTAGGGTGCAACAGTTTACTGTGAAGAGGTAGCAGGTTTCCAAAATTGTAATGGCCCCTGCAACATTCAAATTAAACGAAACCTTTATTGTTTATGAAATTAAGCTTTAAAATATATTATACTATGTATATTATGCTTTAGAAAGAAGTAATGCTGTTCTTAGCTTGTTGTTGTTGATGTGTTTTCTTCCTTTCTAAATCATCATCAGGTATTGTAATGAAGGGAAAACGTTCATCCATACACTGTGTACAGTTTTCAATCTTCGGATTTGGTCCATCCCAATCATCCGAACCATTTTCACCTCGACGCTTGTAATGACGTTGGCAGGGTCTGCATAAAACTACATCGATTGACATCTTACTGTGGAGAGGAAGGATGTCCTAGAAAGCATCCACGAAAGGAGCTGCGTACGTAAATAAAAATCCTGGTGGTAAACATTGAATCACATGTTTTGGCATCCGATATAAAATTCTATGTTTATAGAACATATTAATAGCCTCACTTACTTGTGTGTGATAAATAACATGTTGTGTATTAGCGTGCGAACAGCATGCACATTTACAGTTTTGTTTGTTATCAAGACGATTGTCTGTAACCGTGTAGTCTTTTTCTTTCTGTTCCATAGTGTACGATGTAGAAGCACACACTAATATTCATGGTAAAGGGCTATCTTTATTTATAGTCTTGTAACAATATTCGTTAGCGGATGGTAAGTAAAATCACTAATATGAATAATAAGACAATAGGGTGTTGTGTTAGCAGGAATATTTTCAGATGTTTGACATTCCAAACGAATGTCGACAGGTGATTCTTGTATAGATTCTTCATGATAAGAGGAGTCTATAACTACAATCGGTGCTTTATTTGTTAAATTCTACAGGTGAAAATAGCGGACGATTTTCTTTCTGATAAAACGATGATTGGAATTTATAAAACATGTCGTAGAGCAACCCAAATTTATTTTTCTCAAAATGAATGTCTATGTTTTCGTAGGGATATGTAATTCCGCTGAGATATAGTCTAATATTTCTTAATTTACAGTGATCAGACTGTGAAGTATCTTTTTCATGGTTGAATTTACGATGGGTTTGAAATCAAAAAATAATATACAAAGGCTTTTCATTAAAACGTGATGTTTTAACAGACCAGCTATGCTTGCTTGTATTTGGTAACACGGGATATTCATGCAGCTCCCAACTTTGAAAACGTATAGGTGTATCATTTTATACAATCTTGAGCAATCGAAGTGTTTCTCGATCAGATAATGTTACATTTGGAATCCTCCACAATATACGATGAAGTGTAATTTTCGAGTCTATTTGTGCTTTTGCTGCTTTAAGAGAATTGTAATCATTTCGATCACGGATCAGAATTAGCTCTTGTTTTGCGTTGATTATAATACGTCTAAAGTCTTCTGCGAAGCCAATAATATGTTTCCATGATAACATACCTGTAAAAGATCCGTCCTCATTAATTATCCAGTTGTTAGTAGCGTTTGGACACCATCCTGCCATCCCTAAACGATTAATTTCGTCATCACTAAAAGAAGGGTAGAGTTTCATTGCACTTGTAATACCAACATTCTTCGAACTATCTATTTCGACATTATTTACTTCATATCGCGCTTCAGAAAAGAGAAAAGCTAGACCATGGTTGTTAATTTGAGATGTGCTTGGTCCACTTCCATCTGACTTATCTAGTCGTCCTTCAATATAGAGGTAGCTTTCGTGTGGTAGGGTGTATACAACTTGCTGATTAATGACAAAGCGAATTCCATCATTGTTATTCAGTCCAAACATAAAAGGTTGATAAGAATGAAGCTCACTTCGTACTATACCTTCATGAGTTTCTACTGTGTTCATAATGTCTAGCATTTCTTCCATTTTGTTGTAGTAGCGTATAACCAAAATCTTGGAGTATCTGTTTATGGTTATATGTTAACTCGTTGAGTTTTCGCTAACATATAGTATGACTTCGGAGTGTACACCGTGTTTTATAGATTTTTCGTCCTGGTTTAAGATTAAGTTTGTAAACTACGTAGGTGTGCCGATCTAAGTTAATAAGCTGATTATGTATATTCACAAGCCTAAGAGTGATGTTACTAATGTGTTTTACAGACACAGGATGATAAAGAACGACTGACGGTTTCTCACGAATAGTACAACCACTTTCCTCTGTAACAATAAAGTCGTGCAAGATGTGTGAAGGTTGTTGATTACGATTCAAGTCTGTAATAATACGAGGGTTGGGGCAAAAGTCATGGCAACTATTTCTTTCCTTGAAGATACCAGTCCAGTTGGAAAATGTGACATATACAGACGAAAGGACAAGGAGTTACCTACATGTGTGGACAATGAATAGAACTGAAATATCGTAACACACTAATTTATTACGGTAGTATACAGGGCAGTATGGCCTTGCCGGTGCAAGAGAATGACAACACAGTACACATAATGTTGACATGACAAACCTGGGCGTAAGGACCCTTAATGTAGTCCCCTGCTACTGAGACCACATGTTGCCAACGATGTGGGATTCGCTGAATACTATGTGCCTCAGGATTTGCCGAACCATGTGTGAATCGGGTAACCTGTTAGCGCACAGCATTAGCAATGTCCTCTCGTGTTGCAAACCGCCTACCACGTAGTGGTTCCTTAATCTTTCGAATGAGATCAAAGTCACAGGGTGAAATGTCGGGAGAGCACGGTAGGTGCTCCAATCCTTCCCATCCCCAACGTCGCAGTAGCTGCCCTACACACTCTGCTTTATGTAGTTTTGCATTGTCGTGCAGGATTATTGCACTGTCCACAAGATCCGGACGTTTCTCCCGAAAGCCACGTATAACCTGTCGCACCAGGAAGTCCCTGTAGTTCTGTGCGATCACTGTTCTGCCATGTGGAACAAATTGGCAAACAATGGCACCCCTGATGTCATACGCGACGATCACCATCAATTTGACTGGGGAAGGATTCTGACGGACCTTCTGCCTCCTTGGTGATCCAGAATGTCGCCTTTCTGCGGACTGATGTTTCGGTTCTGGTTCGTATGCCTTGGGCCAAAATTCATCGATGGCGATTATTCGTGATAAGAATTGATCGCCATCCTGTTGCCAGCGTGCAAGGTGGTCGGATCGTATTGTATAGCGCACCCACCTTTGAAATCCCGTCAATGCATGTGGTACCCACCGCGATGCGATTTTGCGCAGTTGCAGCTCACTACGCAATATCCTGTGGACGGTGCGTTTCTCGATGCCACTTGCCCTCTCTAACTCCAGTAGAGTCCATCGTCTGTCTTCATCCCGGAGCTGCTCGATGACGGCACGTGCCACGTCGGTCCGCACACTGACAAGTCGTCCCGAACGTTGCTCATCACTGGTTGACACACGTCCTTGCTGAAACATTCCTACCCACCGTGCTACTGTACGGTAATGTAGGGCATTATTCCCAAGGGCTTCCACTATTTCACTGTGACATTCCATCGCATTTCTCCCTCGGAGAACGGCTATTTTGATGTAAGAGTGCTGCTCAACACGGGTTACTTCCATCTCGCACGACACTCACCAACTGACTGATTTCACAGCCGTCGCTGTGCTACTACCAGCTATCACAGAGCCATCTGTTTTTCTGCATACACACTATGCCTACAGAGCTTCCACATGACACATATACGTTTGTGATTCGTTCACGTATCTACAAGAAAACAAATTGTTGCCATGACTTTTACCCCAATCCTCGTGTTACAAGTAATGTTCACATGATGATCATCGAAGAGTGATATAGGTTGATCTGAATCGTAACGTACGTTCGGTATGAGCTCTCTTGGTGAAAACCCAAGCAATGGTCCAATCGAATTGGATTGTGATTTGAAGTCAATCTTGTATGATGACTCAATAACACATGTATATGTACTATCAATGTAGCCATGAATATCGTCTACTGAATAACTGCCTGATGGTAGCGTTAGCACATATTTATCGTAATAAAACTTGTTTACGTCATTACGCACATTATAGGTGTTATTGTAGCTTTCAAACGACACAAGTCCAAGAATATGTAGCTGATACTGTCTGAGTTTGATAAAAGAACATAGGACATAATCGCCCGCACATGCGTGTATTCAATTTTTACACACGTTTTGTATTGTAAACAACGTCTGCACTGCTTCCGAAATAACCTATGAGCTCAAATGGAGGAGGTAAGTCTCCATAGCTATCGAAATACCATACTCTCACGTTCACGTGGGCGTGCTGGTAATTGATGGTGCATATAAACACCTCGAAAATAATGAATTCCTAGTTGTTTAGCAAACGTAAAAATTTCTTCGTGGGACAGAGCTCGTTGTGGCAGTGCATTCAGTAGACGGTTTTTTGGATATATGCAGATTCCAAGCTCTTTCTTGTATGGCGCAAGCTTCAAGTGTACGCCTTTGCCTAATAATGCATTTGCCTCCATTGTCATGTTATGACGTTCACTCTCTTTTAACTGTTGCTTCACTTCTTTCTTCTACAGCCTTGACAGTTCTTGCTACAGCCCTAGCACCACCCAGCGAAGACCCTAAATCTGCTAGTCCAGTAAACAGCGCAGGAAGAAATCCATCTCGTTTTGGTGCAGAAATAATTCGTGCGCGTTTACAAAACATTGTTCTGCACTTTGGAGAAATTCTCGCTCTTGCCGCGCGTAATGCCTTAGTAATAGCTACACGCGGGTTGTTTTCCTCTCGAGTAGCTTTTCGTGCAGCCTTCACAACTTCTTTACATCCAACTGTTTTAGTTTTCTTCTTCATAACGTTTGGATAACGTTGTTCCACTATTCTGTACTCGACTTTACTCGTCAAGAGCGAATTATGAACTGACAGTTACCTGTTGTTTCGTTATAGATTACTTTTGCCTACTTTATTATTCAGTTACCATGAAGATTATAAAGCAGCAGTCACACTACCTGTCAGTGATATAGTACCACATCTCTTACCTGGTTCTAATACAACTACAAAAAGACGACATGGAACGTTGTTTCCTTTTACTATTCGATGTATTATATCTGGCCCACCGGGATGTGGGTAGACAAATATTTTACTCACACTCGTTACCCATTCAAATGGCATTCGCTTCGAGAACGTTTACGTTTTTCAAAGTCACTGTATCAACCACTATATACTATTCTACAAATTGTAATGCACCATCTGGTTAAAGATGATTTGAAATATTTTCAATTTAATTCACATGAGCAAGTACCATCACCGGATGATGTGCTTCTCAATTCTGTTATGATCTTTGACTATGTCGCTACAGAACATCAAAAAGTTATTCGTGCATACTTTAGTATGGGGCAACATAAATATATATATTCGATCTATTTATGTCGAAACTATTCTCGTGTGCCTAAGCAGTTGATACGCGACAACGCAAATATTGTTGTGCTTTTTCGGCAAGATGATCGCAACATGTGACATATGTATGATGATCATGTTAACACTGATATGACTTTCAATGACTTTAAACGCATGTGTGCTTCATGCTGGTCATCACATCTTCATCACGGTCATCACAGCTTTTTAGTTATTTTTAAAGAAAGTGATATTCATTATGGATGGTATCGCATGTGTTTTGATCATTTTATATGCATCAACACAGGGTTACAGACTGCTCTTGATCATAAACCGCCATCATGACAACATCCAGCAAAGAGATTACAAAACATGTAATCCGTACTCGAAACAATATTCAACGACAATTTAAAGAGCTTAAACGTATTCTAGCAGACACTGATTTATTTTCGTAAACGCAACTAGTTACACCACTGAAAACAAATTTCATTCTACTTCATTGCCCCAGTCTACTACAAGTTTTGTTTCCCTGCAAACATCATATGATAAAGAGAAGCATGATCAAGAAAAGCATGAAGAAGAAGAAAAGCGGGATGAGAAAGAGGAGAAGCAGGATAGGGATGTAGAAGAGGATGAGGATGAAGACCTTGAAGAAACTTCACCATCTAAGCGTGTTACGTTTTTAAATACTGATGTTATTGCCGAAACACCTACTACATTATCACAAGATCTACTTTGTCTGAGGTTATAATCAAGCCAGAATATCACAATCAGTTTAAGACTTTTATTCGAAATACCTGTGAATCTTTCTTTGCTCCTTGAATAGAAAAAACTCTTTACAGTACGAACTGACAAAACCTACGATATTCACTATGAAGATGACAGTTTCTGGATAGGTAATGCCAAATGTTAAGATTAATTGCAACAGACTCATCGTAAAAGGGGTTACCTATACACCTACTAAAGATTTCTTAGAACTTCTTTTCTCACGAATACCTGACAAGGATATAATTTTAAAAGACGATCTTAAAAATATAAAGCAATACTTTTTGCTACTGACGCAACTTTGCCTGTGCTGTGAGGAAGGGTAGTAGGGGTATGTACTGTTTGCCGAGGTCGTTGCCACGGATTTATAATTCACCCGCTTTCCGGGCGCATTCGTCAGTCGGGCAGTCTCTTTATTGTCTGTTAGTTTCTTAGTGTGTATTCAAATACTAAATAATTATTAATTACATAATCATGCCGTACATCTATGTAATTGTACAGGGCGATCTGGCCGTGGGATTACGGGCGCGCAGTTGTGAGCTTGCACTCGGGAGATAGTGGTTTCGAATCCCATTGTCGACACCACTGACGATGGTTTTCCGTGGTATCCCATTTTCATACCAGGCAAACGCTGAGGCTGTACCTTAATTAAGGCCACGGTTGCTTCCTTCCTATAAGTTCTATCTGTGTCGGTGCGACAAAAAGTCAATTGTAAAAACAGATATATTTAATTGTAATTGTAATTTCAACGCGGAAGAATACCAACCTTACATTCACCGGACTAAATTATTTCGTTTCTATTATGCTTTTTTATAAGTAAATGTAATTAATCAGTCCCGTGGATTAGGCCTATTCGTAATAATAGCTTTTTGAGATTTTGATTCAGTGCTGTATAATAAAATTTTCACCAGGTCTCACAAACATACTACGGGGCATTTACTTAATAAAAACATAACACACAGAAATAACTTAGGAACGTTGGTGTTAGCTCCTGTTGAAATACGATTACAACTGAATGTTTTTTTTTTACAATTGGCTTTACGTCGCACCGACATAGATGGGATTTACGGCGACGACGAGACAGAAAAGGGCTACGCGTGGAAAGGAAGCGACCGTGGCCTTAAATAAGGTACAGCCCCATCACTTGCCTGGTGTGAAAATGGGAAACCACGGACAACCATCTTCAGGGCTGCTGACAGTGGGATTCGAAACTATCTCCCGAGTGCAAACTCAGAGCTGCACGCCCGTAACTCCACCGCCACCTCGCCCGGTATAATTACATAGATGTACGGCATGATTATGCAATTAAAAATAATTTAGTATTTGAATACTCACTAAGAAACTAACAGACACTAAAGAGACTGCCAGACTGATGAATGCGCGCGACAAGTGGGTGAACTATAACTCAGTGGCCACGACCTCGGCAAACAGTACATACCCCTACTACCCTTCCTCACAGCACAGGCAAAGTATCCATTACTTGCCGTAGTGCTACACAAACTTGTTAGCGGCAACGAACAGCATTTTGTGCGTATTTCCGCCAATAATTATGTTAATAATTAAAGAAAATAAACGAAGGAATTAGCAGATAAGATTACAAGGTTTGTACAAACAGCTTTTTAAAATAATTCGTAGTTCCAGCTGGCTAAAGTGGAGTGAAAATGTAATGTGTACTCCCCTAATCGCCGCTACTGTTTGTAGACACGCCAAAGGTGTAGAAAAGGAAATCGAATAACTAATTTATTTATACACGTGTAGACATTCCACTCGATGGAAGAGTTGCATGTATGAAACAAAAACTAACACTGTTCGGTGAAGTACGTATGTAGAAGGCATACGTCTCTTTGGAGCTTCTGTTGCATTCCGACCAGATTGTCCAGAATAAAATAATGTCTGTGTATTCACCTCTGCTGATCACACTAGCTACTGCCGATATGCAGACAGCAAATATAGTGCGGCTGTAGCATACACCAGCCTAGAACTATGCGGTCGAAAACGATGTTTACTAATGCAAGGGGTGTATTCGACCGGCAGCGCTGAGTAACATGCTGCGATTGTGACTCTGTTTCTTATCTCTTCATATTCTGACGTAACTTGCCCACTGGCAGTAGTTTCCCTGTTAAAATCAGTTGGTAGACACCCCACACATCACTTATGCATGCGGGACATTTATAAGTAGAAAGTACGGCGTCCGTGAGTCACCTGGTATAAAAAATAAGAGTTTTGTCTGTACATTGCTCAGAATTTAAAAAGGATGGTATTTCTGTATCAGTTGTGTCCACAGTAACAAGGAAATGCACTTTTTAATTTTCCGTAATTTCTGTATGTATGTATGTATGTATGTATGTATGTATGTATGTATGTATGTATGTATGTATGTATGTAGACGCATCACGAGAAAACGGCTGAATAGAATTTAATGAAAATCGGTATGCAAAGTCGGGGAATAAGTCGCTACAATCTATTTTATAAATAATTTTAGTCATGATAGTGAAATGGTAGTTTACGGGAAGGCCTAAAATTTAATTCTCAAATATTTATGTTATTGGTGGTCGTATCTTAATGAAAATCGAGTCGCTATAATCTGGGCCGTAAATAATTGTATTCACGGTGACTGAAATGGTAGTTTAGAGGAAGCCCTAAAAATGGTCAAATATTTATGTTATTAGTGGTCGTATATTAACGAAAATCGGTAGGCGAAGTTGGAGAATAAGTCGCTACAATCTAGGTCATAAACAATTGTATTCATGCTTAGAAGAATGATAGTTTAGGGGCAAGCCTAAAATGTAATTCTCAAATATCTGTGTTATTCGTGGTGCTGTGATGTTTGGGACATCACTGAATGTTTTTAATTATTGAACTATATATTTAATTGATAATATGTATATATTTAATCACTGATAGGTCATTACGTATTTTTATTTACTATTATTATTATTATTATTATTATTATTATTAATTATCTACTTTTGTTTTCAAGCCATAAGCTTGAAGACTGGCGCCCTTGGGACACTGTTTCTGGAGAAACAATGACATATCATTTATTTATTTTAATATTAAAGTGACCCGCCACGTTATAAATTTGTCATACATCTGTGGGCAAAGTGGGTACGTCACATATTGTCGCCACAACTGAGGGGCTCGTAAATCATTAAGTACTGGTATAGAAGGATAAAATCAGTAGTTTGGGGGTAACTGTTGTGTATCCACAGTATATTTTCTTGTGTGTTTGATTTTGGGGGTAACATGGCTGAGCTAGAGGAGAAAGACATGACGCTGCGTAGTGGACACGTGCTGAAGGGTAGTACTTTAAGTAATTCTAAGGAAGAGTTAGATAAATGTGTAGAGGAGGAAACTGATATTAGGAGCGAAGATAGCGAAGGGAATAAGAGTAGGAATGACGAAGTTACGTTAGATTCAGACGATAGTACAATGGGGGGCGTGGTTAGCCCTAACGGTGAGGGTAATAATAATCAGTTACTTGAAATGATGCAGTTAATGTTAAGTAAGATAGAGGATAGTAAATCTGAAATAAAATATGAAATGGAACAAAGTAAATCTGAAATAAAAAATGAATTGGAACAAATTAAAACAGATGTAGAACAAACTAAATCAGAAATAAAAAATGAAATGGAACAAAATAAATATGAAATAAAAAAGGAATTGGAACAAACTAAATCAGAAATTAAAAATGAAGTAGAACAAACTAAACGAGAATTAAGTAAGGCATTGAATGAACACAAGGTCGAAGCTAATAAAAGGATGGACGAACATAGCAAACAGTTACAAGAATTATTTAAACAAAATGAAAGATTTAACAAGCAGATAGAGGAACAGAAAGAGACAACTGAGCAAAACAAACAAGAGGTAGAAAAGAAATTTGTAGAGCAGAGGAGTGAGTTGTTGGGATTAATGGAAAAAGAAAGCAACAACACTAGAAAGGAGTTAGAGACACAGGTGACAAGTATTAATAATAAAGTTGAGATCCAACAGGAAGAAATAAAAGAATTTAAGGATCAGGTACAAAACAAGATCGATACGGTTAAGTGTATAATAGAAGACAACAATAGGGAACAAAGAGAAAAGTTTGCGAAAGTAGAAGGCAATGCAGTGGAAATTAAGACGTTGAAAGAAAAACAGAACACTGTAGTGAATGAAATTGAAAGAAGAGATAAAGAGGTAGATAACCGCATAGCGATGGCAGAAGCACGCATTCGACGAGAAGTAAGAGAAAGGCAAGTTAACACTGAGAGGCAAAGTCATGGAGGGATTTACAGTAAGGAAATCGAATTACCGAAGTTCAATGGGAAACAAACTAACCCACTAGAATTTCTGAAAATAGTAGAAAAACGGTTTGGGAAACGGATTGAGGAAGGGTTTATGGACTGGGAAGAGGCGATCGACATTATTGATCATGCTTTTGTGGGAGAGACGCGTTCCTGGTTTTCAGTCTATAAAAGTAACATGAAAAGTCTTTAGGAATTTAAGACGAAGTTCACAGACAAATACTGGAACGAAAACGTTCAAAGCCGTGAAAGAGAAAGGGTAGTATTTGGGAAATTCAAACATAATGAATGTGTCTCTATGAGTATTTTTTGTCACGTGTTATGATTTGCCAGAATTTAGACGGAATCACGGCTGATTCAGATGTAGTCAGATTACTGTTACGACATTTTCCAGACAGGGTACGCGAAGCAGCGTGTATGCAAAGTATTAAAACTATTCAGGAAATGGAGCAGTTATTAGGGAGTTTTGATGCGCTAGGAAACATTGGGCATAGAACAGGAAACTCACATAATTTTGTTCCTCATAGTGAACCAAGGGACAATAGGAGACAGCCAAACTACGAGAATCGTAATCAGTTTCAGCCAAGGCATAACGGTAGGGGTGGCGCACCTGAAAATAGATCGGGAAATGCCCAACAAGTCAGAGGACAAGTTACTAACGAGCCAAGTGTAGGTACACGATCGCAACCTTTAAACTAAATGCAGGCTGTAATGATGGGTCAGAATTCCAGCCTTACCAGGAAGTAGTTAGGAATTGTGTTATGAAACTATTGCCATATGACCTAGATGTTAAGGAAGACCTTTTGTGTGAACCAGATAATAATTATTTAGATTCGGGTGATGAAGTGATTAATCCTGTGGTTCAATTAGAAGTTTGGGGGGCGTATGTTAACGCGTTAATTGATACTGGAAGTCAGAAATCATGTATTAGTTCAGAATGGTATGACTCTTTAGTTAAACAGGGTATTATGATAGAAGAGATGTCTGTTAAGTCTACATTCATTATTACTGCTGTTGGTAAAAAGTCGAAACAAATATGCAAGCAGGTTGCGGTGCCGATTTGTATAGAGGGTTTTATTTCAGTACAGGTATGTTTGGTTATTCCTCACCTTGTATTTGATCTCATCTTGGGATGTGACTGGCTGACTTTAAAATCGGCTCAGCTAGATTACGATGATGCAACGGTAAATCTGAAGTGGGATAATAAGTATGTCAAACTCGAACTGAAAAATGAAATTCAGAGGAAAACGAATGTTTGTGCTATGTGGAGTGTTATTGAGGTTTCTGGATATGAGGCGAAACCCAGTGAGGGGTTTAATTTATGCCAGTTGTGGTTGAATGAGGATCAGAAGGATGCCTTATTTGAAGCTGCGAGTAACAGTAAATTAGAGGAAGTCCAGAGGGACGAATTGTTGGCAGTGTTATGTGAACACGCTGAGATTTTTTCTAAGAAACCCGGTAAAACACATGTTTATGAACATTCTTTTTCAGTGCTGGATGACAGTCCTTTCAGCGGGCCACGGTATGCTATCCCACACAAATATGCCAAGGCAGTTGACGATCAGATACAAGCTATATTAGCTGATGGGATAATTGAAGTGTCTAATAGCCAGTATGTAAATTCTTTAATCGTTGTGCCTAAGAGTGATGGGAGCGTTAGACTTTGCATCGATGGGAGAGATATGAATAGACGTATTTGTACTGACCAGTTAAAATCGCAGACTATTGAAGAGTTAATTCAGGGCTTTGAGGGTAAAAAATGGTTTTCATCTGTTGATTTAAGAAGTAGTTTTTGGCAGATTCCTTTGAGAGTAGAGGACAGGCCTCTGACGGCATTTAGTCATAAGTACAGCTTGTATCAGTTTCAGCGCGTTCCCTACGGTACGAAGACTAGTTCTGCAGCCTTAATTAGAGCATTATATATTGCATTAGGTGATGATACAGGTGATTTCGCCACGGTTTTTATTGATGATATGGCTGGAGTTTTATATCAAGGACCTTATCATATACATAAGAAACTAGGACCTTGTGCTTATAAATTATCTGACGGTGATTGCATTTTAATGGGTTCATACAACATTAGAAGTTTACGTAAATATATTACGAGTCCGGGGGATTTTCCATAGTGCTGGAATATAGGTCAGTGAGCTAGGCCACGCTTATCTCTTATATAATACACACCTGTCGCGGCGTGGAGTGACTGCTCTCTGGTAGGTGGAGTTTCCCAAGTTTTGTTTTGCTTGCTACACGATGTGTGTATACGATTGACACGAGTTCATTACCAAGGTTACGTATGTTCTCTTTACGTAACGCCATGTATGGGTAATTTAGTATTTGATTTTATATAACGAGGATCATTAATATTGCAGTTTAAAATTTGTAAATACCCCGTAGACTATAAGAAGTCATCATAAAGACTTGCAATAATTTTACCCTAGGCTAAAACCACGTGAATGTGTTAGCGTGTGTGAAGTGATAGTCATACAGCAAGAACGTATAAACACTTGAAAGAGTAATACGATGCATTTTGTTTGTGTAAATTTTGTACAGATCTAAATTGAATTGTCAAGTATTGCATACACTGGATTGATAAAATCAGCAAGAGGTGACGAACATTTGAGAAAGTGAGACATCAGAAACTCGCTAAGTTGTAATATTGTGTTTTAATGGAAATTTTGAAGTGTTATATATTATCTGTTATTAAGTTGTAGGTGGAATCATCAAGTTGTAATTTTGTAAAATAGTGTTGTGTTGTATACAGTAATGAATGAATGTACAGTTGTTTTGGAAACAAGTGTAACGTAAGTGGCAATGTGTGGGTGTGAGCCCTCAACGAAGTACTACTTGTTTCAGGCTCAGAGGGGCGAATGTGATGTTTGGGACATCACTGAATGTTTTTAATTATTGAACTATATATTTAATTGATAATATGTATATATTTAATCACTGATAGGTCATTTTAAATTAATATGTATATATATAGGGTTTTATCATCCATTTCAATCATAATTTCATTTCTTTGTATCGCGGCTATAACGTATTCTGAACGAACAAATTATTGGGTAAAGTATTTCAACATCACGCATATTTATAACTTGCAGTAAATTTTCCAATAGCCGTTGTGAGGTGACCAGAGTCAGCAGGCTAATTTCAGCCCAATTCCAGGAAAAGTACGTCATCGAGATTACGAGAGATCTTACCCTCTCCACCTCATGAAGATACAGTTGATACATTATTAACACCCACTTTTCAAACTCGGCTTGGGGACGCTTTATTTCAGTGGGAAAGTTCAGCCTATGCGAATGAACGTGATGAAGCAACGTGATTGATTGACAGCTATACATCGGAGAAGGGATGAGACCTCGAATCTTACTGGACCATGTGATATGGATGATGGAAGGAGACTTGTGAACCGATAAATACCACCGACAAGGGCTGGAGAGGACATTCATTCGGACAGCCGGATTTTCTCATTTATATACTTATTCATTCTACGTCTACACATCGGAGAAGATTTTAACTTAGTTCACTTCGCATCTGAGTATATTCTACTCAAAAGTTACTCTCATTGGGACTTGTTATCTCAATGACGAGAGGTAGTCAACGGGAGACCGGTTCTGACTGGTATAGGGGAGCAGAGCTTTTATTATGAGTTTAGCTACGCTACTTTTCCGTAATAAGGAAGAATACAAGTGTATTCTCTCCATGAACATAACCCATGGTGGTTTTGCACTTCAAATTAGGACTCATTACGACTTTATGTAAGGAGTACAGTAGGAAGTGCTAAGGACAGGAAATGTGGATGTAGGACTGGAATTCAACAACAGATGAGGCAGCCTGTACGAGAGATCCACCCATCTTCAGCTTCAAGACAACAGAGTCTACATTTGGTGAGCTTATGGCATAAGTTACTGCAAGTCTTCGCGCAACAGTTCATTTTCTTAGAGTTAATTTCATTCACTTTTTCTTTTGCTTCCGTAAGTTCAGATTTCGTTAATACGCCGTTACGTCACGTTTTTCATCTTAATAAATAGCTGTTTTAATTTATATTTTATGAAATGATTATTAATGATCCTTAAATTCCAAGTTAGTGTACTTAATGATTTGTGTTCCGTTCACCCCACCCCTGGGAGTTTTTTGAGTCTCGTTACGTATTTTTATTTACTATTATTATTATTATTATTATTATTATTATTATTATTATTATTATTATTATTATTATTAATTATCTACTTTTGTTTTCAAGCCATAAGCTTGAAGACTGGCGCCCTTGGGATACTGTTTCTGGAGAAACAATGACATATCATTAATTTATTTTAATATTAAAGTGACCCGCCACGTTATAAATTTGTCATACATCTGTGGGCAAAGTGGGTACATCACAGTGCTATCTTAATGAAAATCGGTATGCAAAGTCGGCGAATAAGTCGCTGTGATCTAGGCCGTAACTAATTGTATTCACGCCGAGTGAAATGGTAGTTTAGGGGAAGGCCTAAAATTTAATTCTCAATAATATTTGTTATTAATGGTCGTATCGATAAATACTTCATAACTCAAGTTACCTACAGTACAGTATTATATTTCCGACCATTTATGTCTTTTACATCGTTATCGTATTGCCTATGATCACAGAGATATTCTTGAATTTGGATTTTTGTTACTAACTCCATATCAGCGCCGAGTCACGAGAAAAATGGGTAAACAGAATTTAATGAAAATAGGTATGTAAAGTCGGAGAAAAAGAAACTACAGTCTACGCTATGAATAATTCTATAAGACACCCTAATATCGCAGAGTCAAAAGAAAACTACATGTGAAGGCCTACAATATAGAAAGCTCATAAAATTGATCAACAATAACATTACATTGACCATTGTTATGGTGTGTTTGTGTCTTCTGTTGCCACGCTCTCCGATAGATAGGATTACTGCTGCGTACGAGTATTTTTTTGAAATTTGCTTTAAGTCGCACAGACACAGACAGGTTTTCTTTTACAATTTGTTTTACGTCGCACCGACACAGATAGGTCTTACGGTGACGATGGGATAGGAAAGGGCTAGGAGTGTGAAGAAAGCGACCTTGGCCTTATTTAAGGTACAGCCACAGCATTTGCCTGGTGTAAAAAATGGGAAACTATGGAATACCATCCTCAGGGCTGCCGACAGTGAGGTTCGAATCCACTGTCTCTCGCATGCAAGCTCACAGCTGCACACCCCTAACCACACAGCCAACTCGTCCGGCCGTACCGAGTGTAGCAGCCTGACTGAACATTCGCGGGAAGTAGCTGGGGAGTTAGATAACTTTCTTCTTTAGCATGTCATTCCTCTGGTTCATACATTTTCTGGTACTACTGGTATGTAACACACTGGTTCATCATAGCATTCAATCCCAGCTCTGAGGCACTGAATGGAATGAGCAGTGTGTATATTTAACGGAATTATGGTAGAAGACCATTCACGGCTGTCTGCGGCCTGGTCAAAAGCTCTGGAACTTTGGACTGTTAGATCGGCACCGTAGTACTGTTCGGTAAAAGTGAGAAAATGTGCGGTTTTTAATTTGATCGATTTTATATGATAACACAAGCAAGATACCCGTGCTTCGCTACGGTATTATAATGAAATTTATAATTGAATGCTTAACTTTTTATATATAATCCGCCGAAATTCGCGATCTAACTCGTTTTCTGAGAAAATCCTCCAAAATTCGTGATCTGACCCGTTTTCTGAGAGATTACGGTAAAGTTCCTCCTATTTTTCAATCTTTCTTTCCAGCAATCGATGTCGTACTTCCCGGGATATGTCCAGGTATTCTACCCGGCCAGTTGGGTCCCTAAATCTTTGCCATCTTTTCCTATAAGCATTTTAATATGGATCAAAGCATTGAGAAGATCCGGCTTGGTGTCGTCTTGGGTGCCTTGGCGGTACTGAACTCGCGGCCCGACTGCGATCGTAGTCATTACCCGGCCAGGACCCGTTTCCACCGCGGTCCGCACATTTTGTCGACGGTCTAGAACATTATTCTTATTCTTATTCTTATTCTTATTCTTATTCTTATTCTTATTCTTATTCTTATTCTTATTCTTATTCTTATTCTTATTCTTATTCTTATTCTTATTCTTATTCTTATTCTTATTCTTATTCTTATTCTTATTCTTATTCTTATTCTTATTGATGGTCCGGAACCCACAGCAAGATGCAAGACCGCTACTTGGCGGTAAATTACATCCTCAGCCATTGTCATTGCGGACAATGTGACCAGCACCGTCGTCGCACGTAGGCAAGTGCGCGAGATTTCTGGCGACACGAATGATATACTTCCGTGAATTATTGACCTTATTATAGAGGTGAACAATTGCACGGTCGATTTCATTGATATAGTTTATTTCAAATATGTTTAAATTTTTGTTTATATGCTGGGAGAATCTACTGTAATCTAACTTTATGTACTCCAAAGGAAAAGATGGTTCTTGAAAACGAACCCAGGAAAGATTAAAAATGATCACTTTATGATCAGAATAAGTACATTATGAACAGTAAAATCAATTGGTCTCAACTCCTTTTTCACTCCATTGCCGTAAAGTTGATTTCCCCCCTCCCCAAGAAAAGAAGGCGTGTTTCCTCATGTTTAAAGGAGATTCCAAATACAAATGTTCACGTCTGTTACCTTCAGTTCTGAGATATAAGTATCCCCATAAAAATGATTCACTTTTATTCACTTCCTTTCACACTCCACCCCCCCCCCTTAAGTGAATTTCCCGTTAAAATACTTGTCTCTTTAATAGTAAAGTATCTTCTAAATACCAATTATCACAACTCTAACATCTTCAGTTTTGAGATAAGTGTCCACATAAAAGGAATTTTCACCCCGCCCCCCGAAATGATTTTTTCCATAAACGCTTTTTTCTTTGTTTTTAAAGGAGATCCAAATATCAATTATTATTTCTGTAACAACTTTAGTTTTTATTAGATGTAAGTATCCTCATACAATAAATTCAATTAATTTTTCAATTTCTCACCTCCCTCCCCCTTTATTGGATTTACCGATAATACCGATAATACGTTTTTGTTTAATTTTAATGTAGATTCCAAATACCAATTTTCACGTCTGTAACATCTTCAGCTTTTTAGATATCAGTAAACTATAAAAAGAATTCAACCCCATTTTCAGTCACTTTTACCCCCCCCCCACCCAAATGGTTCTTCAAAAATCAAAATGTACATGTACATACTACTTTTCACTTGGGTAACATGTTAATTTTTTTTACATATACTGTAGAAATGCTCATTTTAAAATTTCACCCCCTTCTTAGTTCCCGTTAAGTGAAGTTTCCAAAAACAAATCACCTATGTTTCTTTACTTTTACAGGAGATTCCAAATACCAGTTTTTAGGTGTGTAAGATTTTACGTTTCTGAGATATACTGTAGATATAGTCTGTCTCAAAACTGATCCCAATTTGTCACTCCTGTTTAACCCCCATTAATTAGATTTTCCAAAAACAAAAAATACGTGTTTCTTTATTTTCAAAGGAGATCCCAAATACAATTTTCAGGTCTGTAATATCTTCTATTTCTGGGATATAAGTATCCTCATTTAAGGAATTCAACCAATTTTTCACCCTTTTCCACCCCTCCTATTGGGATTTTACGAAAACAAAAAATGTGTTTCTTTATTTTTAAAGGGGATCCTAAATACCAATTTTTACATCTGTAAACTTTTAAAGTTTTGAGATATAGATACACTCATTTTAAAATTTCAACCCCCTTTTCACCCCCTTAGCGAAGGAATATCCAAAAATCCTCTCTTAGCGAGCACCTACATCTTAATATGAATGTATTCCCAAAATTTCATTTCATTATGTCCAGTAGTTTTGGCTCGGCGATGATGAATCAGTCAGTCAGTCAGTCAGTCAGTCAGTCAGTCAGTCAGTCAGTCAGTCAGTCAGTCAGTCAGTCAGTCAGGACAAGTTACTTTATATATGTAGATAGAATAGCAAGATACCCGTGCTTCGCTTTGGTATTATGCTGAAATTTATAATTGGATGCTTAACGTTTTATATATAATTCGCCGAAATTCGCGATCTGACTCGTTTTCTGAGAGAATCCGCCAAAATTCGCTCTCTGACTCGTTACCTAATAGATTACGGCAATTCTCCTCCCATTTTTCAATCTTTACTTCCAGCAATCGATTTCGTACTTCCCGGGCTAGGTCCAGGTATTCCACCCGGACAGTTGGGTCCCTAAATCTTTGCCATCTTTTCCTATAAGCATTTTTAATATGGATCAAATCCTTCGGGAGATCCAGCGTGGTGTCGTCTTGGGTGCCTTGGCGGTACTGAACCCGCGGCCGGACTGCATTCTTAGTCATTACCGTCCAGGGCCCGTTTCCAGCGCGGTCCTCTCATTTGACGACGGTCTAGAACATTATTATTATTATTATTATTATTATTATTATTATTATTATTATTATTATTATTATTATTATTATTATTATTATTATTATAGATGTTCTGGACCCCACAGCAAGATGCAAGACCGCTACTTGGCGGTAAATTACATCTGCTGCTATTGTCATTGTTGACAATGTGACCAGCACCATTGTCGCAGGTAGGTAAGTGCGCGGGATTTCTGGCGATACGAATGACATACTTCCGTGCAATATTGACCTAATTATAGCGGTGAACATTTGGACGGTCAATCTCATTCCTATCGTCTATTTCATAGGTTTTTACATTTTTATTTGTATGCCAGGAGAATCTACTGTAATCTAATAACGTTCTCCGAAGAAAAAGGTGGCTCTTGAAAACGAACCCAGGAAAGATTAAAAATGATCGCTTTATGATCAGAATGTGTACATCGAAACTCTACAGCCTGTTTCCAGTCATTCGACAGGGTCAGGAATGGAATGAATAAAGCCCCCATCTAGCGGCGACAATAGGAATTGTACCGGCTGCCGAAACCTGTCGCATTCCTCTGGGGCAATGATTAATGAATGACAAATGAAATGAAATTATATTGGACAGTGTTGCTGGAATGAATGATGACAGGGAAAACCGGAGTATCCGGGAAAAACCCTCTCCCGCCTCCGAATGTCACATGGAGAGACCGGGATTTGAACCACGGAACCCAGCTGTGGGAGACCGGCGCGCTGCCGCCTGAGCAACGGAGGCTCCTTATAAATACATTATGAACAATCAAATCAATTGGTCTCACCTCCTTTTACCCCCCACCCCCGTTAAGTTTATTTACACCCTCCCCCCCAAAAATCTAAAGGCGTGTTCCTTTATGTTTAAAGGAGATTCCAAACACCAATGTTCAGGTCTATTACCCTCAGTTTTGGGATAAATATAATTAACTTTTTTCACTTTCACACTCCTCCCCCAAGTGAATATTCCGGCAAAAATACTTGTTTCTTTAATAGTAAAGGATCTTCTAAATACCAATTATCACGAATCTTACTTCTTCAGTTTTTGATTTATGTATCCTAATGAAAGGAATTCAACTCCTTTTCACTCCCGCTCCCCAAGATGATTTCCCCCCAAAACGGGTTTTTCTTTGTTTTTAAAGGAGATCCAAATACCAATTTTCACGTCTGTAGGCCCTAACAACTTTAGTTTTTATTAGATGTAAGTATTCTCATACAATTAAGTCAATTAATTTTACATTCGTTCATCTCCCCCCCCCCCCCCCCTTTCATTGGATTTTCCGAGAATACGTGTTTCTACTTTTAAAGCCGATTCAAAATATCAAATTTCACGTCTGTAACATCTTCATTTTTGAGATAACAGTAGCCTAATTAAAATAATTCAACACCATTTTCAGTCACTTTTACCCCCTCCCACCTCTCCACCCAAGTGGTATTTCCGAAAACTAAAACTACACGTTTCTTTATTTTTAAAGGAGATCACATATACATATTTTCAGTTCTATAATATCTTCAGTTTCTGAGAAATATGTGTCCTCATTAAAGGCATTCTACCCATTATTCACCATCTTACATCCCTCCTATTGGGATTTTCAGAAAACAAAAAATACTTGTTCCTTTATTTTAAAGGAGATTCTAAATATCAATTTTTACATGTGCAAACTTTTAAAGTTTTGAGATATAGATACACTCATTTTAAAAATCCACCCTTTTTTCACCCCCTCCCAATATTTGATTTTCCAAAAGCAAAAAAAAAAAAAAATGTTTCTTTATTTTTAAAGGAGATCCCAAATACCAATTTTCAGGTCTGTAATATCTTAAGTTTCTGAGATTTAAGTATCCTCATTACAGGCATTCAACCCCTGTTTCACCCCTCCTATTGGGATTTTCCGAAAACAAAAAATACATGTTTCTTTATTTTTAAAGGAGATTCTAAATACCATTTTTTTATATCTGTAAACTTTTATAGTTTTGAGATGTAGATAGACTCATTTTAAACATTCACCCCCCTTTACACCCCCCCATTGTTTGGATTTTCCAAAAACGAAAAGATACTTGTTTCTTTATTTTTAAAGTAGATCCCAAATACCAATTTTCAGGTCTGTAATACCTTCAGGTTCTGAAATATAAGTAGCCTCATTAGAAGCATTCAACATATTTTCACCCTTTTCCACCCTTTCTATTGGGATTTTCCGAAAACAAAAAATACGTGTTTCTTTTTTAAAGGAGATTATAAATACCAATTTTTACATCTATAAGCTTTAAAAGTTTTGATATATAGATACACTCATTTTAAAAATTCACCCCCTTTTCACCCCCCATTAATTGGATTTTCCTAAAACAAAAGAATTCGTGTTTCTTTATTTTTAAAGGAGATCCCAAACACCAATTCTCATGTCTGTAATATCTTCAGTTTCTGAGATAAAAGGATCCTCATTAAAGGCATTCAACCCATCTTTCGCCCCTTTTCACCCCTCCCATTGGGATTTTCCGAAAACAAAAATACGCGTTTCTTTATTTTTAATGAAGATTCTAAATACCAATGTTTACATCTGTAAACTTTCAAAGTTTTGAGATATAGATACGCTCTTTGAAAAATTCGCCCCCCTTTTCACCCTCCCATTAATTGGATTTTCCAAAAGCAAAAAAATACGTGTTTCTTAATTTTCAAAAGAGATCAAATGTACCAATTTTCAGCTCAGTAATATCTTCAATTTCTGAGAAATAAGTACCTGTATCCTGATTAATGGCATTCAACCCATTTTTAACCCTTTTTCACCCCTCCTATTGGGATTTTCTGAAAATAAAAAAATACGTATTTCCTTATTTTTAAAGATTCTAAATACCAATTTTTACATCTGTAAACTTTTAAAGTTTTGAGATATAGATACACTCATTTTAAAATTTCACCCCCCTTTTCACCCCCTTAGCGACGGAATATCCAAAAATCCTCTCTCAGCGAGCACCTACATCTTAATATGATAATATCCCCAAAATTTCATTTCTTTATGTCCAGTAGTTTTGGCTCGGCGATGATGAATCTTTCAGTCAGTCAGGATTGCTTTTAATCTCTACTTTCCTACTGATGTTTTTGTAATGACCTATGTTGACTTCAGTTAGGAAAACCACAAAGTCTGTTTTTCCGAGAATCCCGTAGCGAAGCACGGGTACATCAGCTAGTCTATATATATAAAAAGAGAGTTTTGTCTGTACATTGCTCAGAATTTTAAAATAATAGTATTTCTGTACCGGTCATGTCCACAGTAACAAGAAAATGCACTTTTTTCTTTTCCGTAATTTCTGTCTGTCTGTCTGTCTGTCTGTCTGTCTGTCTGTCTGTCTGTATGTATGTACACGCATCACGAGAAAACGGCTGAAGAGAATTTAATGAAAATCGGAATGTAAAGTCGGGTGATGAACCACTACAATCTAGGCTATAAATTATTTTATTCACGCTGAGTGAAATGGTAGTTTAAGGGAAGGCCTGAAATTTAATTCTCAAAAATTTATGTTATTAGTGGTCGTATCGATAAATACTACATAACTAACATAACTTCAGTTATGTCGTAAGTTAGTAGTAGTTATGTAAGAAGTTATTAAATTTCCGATCACTTATGTCTTATACATTGTTTCCGTACCGAATATAATCTCAGAGATATTCATGAATTTGGATTTTTGTTACTAAGTCCATATCAGCGCCGAGTCACGATTAAATGGATAAAAAGAATTTAATGAAAATAGATATGTAAAGTCTCAGAATAAGAAACTACGTCTACGATATAAATAATTTTGTAAGACGCCCTAATATCACAGAGTCGAAAGAAAACTAATGTGAATGCCTGCAATATAGAAAGCTCATAAACTATTTTTTTTTGCTAGGGGCTTTACGTCGCATCGACACAGATAGGTCTTATGGCGACGATGGGATAGGAAAGGCCTAGGACTTGGAAGGAAGCGGCCTTGGCCTTAATTAAGGTACAGCCCCAGCATTTGCCTGGAGTGAAAATGGGAAACCACGGAAAACCATTTTCAGGGTTGCCGATAGTGTGATTCGAACCTACTATCTCCCGGATGCAAGCTCACAGCCGCGCGCCTCTACGCGCACGGCCAACTCGCCCGGTCTCATAAACTTTATCAACAATAATATTACTGTACATTGACCATTGTTTGTTGTGATGTACTTTTTGTCTTCTGTTTCCACTCATCCCCGATAGATAGGATTACTGCAGCGTACCGAGGTTTTTTTAAATTTTGCTTTACGTCGCACCGACAGAGGTAGGTCTTATGGCGACGATGGGATAGGATAGGAAAGAAATAAGGGTCAGAAGGAAGCGGCCTAGGCTTTTATTAAGGTACAGCCTGGTGTGACTGGTGTGAAAACGGGAAACCACGGAATACCATCTTCAGGGATGCCGGCAGTGGGGGTGGAATACACTATCTTCCGGATGCAAGCTCACAGCTGCGCGCCTCTAACCACACGGCCAACTCGCCTGGTCGTACCGAATGTAACAGCTTGCCTGTATATTGGCGGGAAGTAGCTGGGGAGTTAGATAACTTTCTTCTTTAGCATGCCATTCCTCTGGTTCATACATTTTCTGATATTACTGGTACGTAACATACTGGTTCATCATAGCATTCGAGCTATTCAATCCCTACTCTGAGGCACTGTTTGGAATGAGTAGTGTGCATATTTAACGGAATAATGACAGAGGAGTCTTCACGGCAGTCTGCAACCTGGTTATTCCAGCTCTGGAACTTTGGACTGTTAGATCGGCACCGTAGTACTGTGCGTTGGAAGTGAGAAAGTGTGTGGTTTTTCATTTGATCGAGTATTTTATATGATAACATTGCTTTTAAACGCTACATTCCTACTGACCAAGTCAGTCTTTCTGAGAATCCCGTAGCGAAGCACGGGTACATCAGCTAGAATAAACTATTCGTGATTTCAATGGCTTGAAAACATTGCCTCAGTTCGCATATTCTCCAGGGCTACAGATGGACTTGCTGCGCTATAGCATTAGTCACTTAAAATACATTGGCGCACAGTTTATCTCCTATTCATCCTCCCTTTATTTACTCACATCAGATTCATGTTCATGCAACACTTCACACATTCTTCATTTAGCTCCTTTTATAGTTTTTTATAGTCTGCTAAAGAGTTCTTAGTTTTTTATCAAACGTAAATACCTATAGCAAAAAAATAATTGTCCAGTATAGCACCCCCACCCCCAATACGGCGCTCTGGGCACATACCCATCTACCCTCCCCCCCCCCCACCTAGTTACTACCTGTGTAGCACAGATGCGTGGGTGAAGACGTTAGAAAACTAAGTGGTCATTCTTTACTTTCTTTCATTATCAAAAATGAAAACATTCTCTTTCCTCCCCTTTTATTTATTTATTTATTTGCTGATTCAACATATCATCATTCGATATGAAACTAAAAGTAATGATTTAAGATAAGCAGAATGAATAAGTTGATATTTAATTTGAAGAAGGCACGCAGGGTCTTTTAAATACCTCGGAGAAAACTTGGATTCTTCTTTTATTGTGTTGTGGT